>NC_053024.1:454104190-454254030 GCF_003073215.2 Triticum urartu
CAAGCTTCACCGGGACTTACAACGCCATTTTACCAGAAGAGGAGCGATGGATGATTCAAGTTCAAGTTCTAGGAAGGACATTCACGCCAGTCACTAAGTCCATAGAGTTTTCCTTCAATGCACCAACCTGGAGTCTAGGAAAGAGTATGGCAGCTCACATCACCATGGGACGCATTGGAGAATTTTACCATAAGGAGCTTAAGGATACTATCTACCAGATTTGTGGGTGCCGAGATGAGAAATGGGAGATGATCAACACCAGGAAGGATAGATCAATTGCAGCTTTCATCCAGGAGTTAAACCAGCACATTCGTCGCCAGGAGAACCAAATGTGCGCAGGAATGATAGATCTGAAGAAGGCGATGACTAGGATCACGAAACTGGAGGAAGAACTCAAGTCCACACGTGAAGATTATGAGGAGGAAATCGTCGTACTAGTGGAGAAGAACGACGATCTGGAAAGAAAGCTATTAGTATTCATGGGAGACCTCACACCAGGAGGAGAAGACGAAGAACCCAAGGAGATTCGTCCGGAGGACTACATCATCATCGACGACACCGACTCGGACCCCGCCAATAGCGATGATGACTACGAAGATGAAGCTGGAGCAGACATCATGGAGTCTTCGATCGATCAATATTTTTAGTAGACGACCACATCAGTAGTAGTATTCCACCATGTATATACTATAGTCAGAGCATTTTTGTAACGATAGTTAGATCGATTGTATGCCCTTGCTTGATTGATTGAGTGAAATGATTTTTTTTGTCTCATATGCATATGGGTAGTGTTTTTCTCATTAGACCTCATTCTATTCTATTCTCTTCCCTCTAAACCCATCAGATGCCTCCGAGATGTGACCCCGGATTTACTTTCCCACCGGAGCTCACTCACTTGATCCAGCAGCAGAATATCCTGATGCAGTTATTAGTTCAGAACCAAGGCAACAACAACAACCCACCGCCGCCACCACCAGTTGATAACCTAGCCCGTTTTCTGAGGTTGCAACCGCCGGTGTTTTCTAGTAGCACCGAGTCCATAGTGGCAGATGATTGGCTCCGCGGGATTGGAAGGGAGTTAACCACTGCAGGATGTACAGATGATGAGAAGGTGCATTTTGCCGCACATCAGTTGGATGGACCAGCAGCCTCATGGTGGGAGAATTACATAGTCACCTACCCTATAGCCAGTGTTACATGGGACCAATTTCAGCAAGCTTTCCGTACAGCCCATGTCTCAACTGGAGCTATGAGTATGAAGAAGCGTGAGTTTCGCAACTTACGCCAGGGGAACTGTACTGTGGCTCGGTATGCGGATGAGTTTAGCAAGCTATCTCGCTATGCCCCTGACCATGTAGCCACAGATGCCGCAAAGTAGGAGAAGTTTATGGAAGGGCTGAATGATGAGATGAGCATGCAGTTGATGGTGGAAACATTCAACAATTACCAGGAGTTGGTACATAAGGCTCTTATGATTGAAGGGAAGCAGTAGCAGATTGAGAGTCGTAAGAGGAAGTATGGACAAGGAAGGTATAATTCAGGAGCTCAGCAGAAGCCTCGCCTAACCCCGAACTCGGGAGGGCTTGTTCATAACCATGGAGGCCACACCCACAATGTAGGAAGTACCCATAATCATACTGGCCCAAGGAATGGGAATGGGAATGGAGCAAGCAACAATCAGAACCGTTCCAATCCAGCCACACCCGCCAAGAGAGACCTAAGCCACGTTACTTGTTTCAAGTGCGGGAAGACTGGACACTATGCCACAGAGTGCCCTGAAGCAAAGAATGGAAACGGTAATGGGAGCATTGGAAAGAAGCCCAATCCATTCAACAAAGGACATGTGAACCACGTTAACATGGAGGAGGTTGAAGAGCAGCCAGACGCGGTTATTGGTAAGTTTTTGGTTAAGTCTTTTACCACCTTGTTCTTTTTGATACTGGTGCATCACATTCATACATATCAAGGGGATTCGTGGATAAGTTTAAACTGCCAACCCAAACCCTTAGGACCCCTCTGTTAGTAAGTTCACCTGGAGCAGAGTATATGCCTAGTCGATGGTGCGACCAAATACCCTTAGCCATTGGTAGCCATGTTTTCCCGTCTGACCTAATAATCTTAGAGTCACAAGGATTGGATGTGATATTAGGCATGGACTGGATGTCAAAGTATGGAGGAAGCATTGACTGTGTTAGTAAGTCAATTTGTCTCACCACCCCTGAGAAAAAAAAGATTAAGTATGTATCTAGGCATGCGCCTAGGAGGAGCCAAGTGAATACCCTCACGGGAATTGTTCAGGAGGAAGTGCCTGTAGTGAAGGATTACCCGGATGTTTTTCCAGAGGAGTTACCAGGCATGCCACCGGATCAAGACATCGAGTTTTTGATAGAACTGTTGCCAGGAACCGGGCCTATATCGAAGAGACCCTATCGGATGCCCACGAATGATCTGGAGGAGATCAAGAAGCAGATCAAGGAGTTATTGGAGAAAGGTTACATTCGATGGAGTTCATCACCATGGGGAGCCCCAGTGCTTTTGGTTGAGAAGAAGGATAAGTCTCTAAGAATGGTTGTTGATTATCGCGCGTTAATTGAGGTGACGATCAAGAACAAATACCCACTGCCGATGATCAATGATTTGTTTGACCAGCTGCAAGGAGCTAAGGTGTTTTCAAAGATCGATGTGCGATCTGGATATCACCAGCTGAAGATTTGAGAGAAGGATATACCAAAGACATCATTTACCACAAGGTACGGGTTGTATGAGTATACGGTCATGTCATTTGGACTGACTAACGCCCCTGCCTATTTCATGAGCATGATGAACAAGGTGTTCATGGAATATTTGGATAAGTTTGTTGTGGTGTTCATTGATGATATAATGGTATACTCGAAGAATGAGGAGGAGCACGAAGAGCATTTGCGTTTAGTTCTCGAGAAACTTAGGGAACACCAGTTGTATGCCAAGTTTAGCAAATGTGAGTTTTGGTTGAAGGAAGTCAGATTCCTTGGACATGCTATATTAGGAGAAGGTGTAGCAATAGATCCCACCAAGGTTCAGTCAGTCACTGAATGGTTGGCACCCACTTCAGTTAGCGAGATCCACAGTTTTCTTGGACTCGCAGGATACTATCGGAGATTCATTGAGAATTTTTCCAAGATTGCGAAACCAATGACGGAGCTATTGAAGAAGGATACCAAATTTAAATGGACGGAAGAATGTGAGGCGACTTTTCAAGAGTTAAAGAAACGTTTAACTACAGCCCCAGTGTTGATTCTGCCGGACATACACAAGGAGTTTCAAGTGTATTGCGATGCCTCTCGCCTAGGACTTGGAAGTGTACTTATGCAAGACGGAAGAGTTGTTTCGTATGCCTCACAACAACTAAAACCGCACGAATTGAATTATGCCACGCATGATTTGGAGTTAGCAGTAGTAGTGCATGCGTTGAAGACTTGGAGACATTACCTTATTGGAAACCGTTGTGATGTGTACACGGATCATAAGAGTTTGAAGTACATTTTCACACAGAAGGAGTTGAACCTTAGGCAGAGGAGATGGTTGGAGCTTATAAAGGATTATGACATGAAGCTTCACTATCATCCAGGCAAGGCCAATGTCGTAGCAGACGCTTTGAGACGGAAGAGTTATGCTAATACCCTAGTGAGCACGGGATTGCCAAAGGAGTTAGCAAATGATCTCAGGGAACTTCGATTGGAGATTGTTCCTAGAGGTTTTGTTGCAACAATGGAAGTTCGGTCGACATTGTTAGGAAAGATTTGAGAAGCTCAGAAGGATGACAAAGAGATTGCTGAGATAAAGGAGAGAATGGGCAAAGGAAAGGCCAAAGGTTTTCGTGAGGATGAGCACGTCACCTTATGGTTTGAGGACCGTATTTATGTGCCCAATAACACAGAGATCAGGAAGTTAATACTTCAGGAGGCTCATGACTCACCATACTCGATACACCCCGGAAACACCAAGATGTATTTGGATTTGAAGGAACGTTTCTGGTGGACTGGTATGAAGAAGGATATTGCCGAGTATGTAGCCGTATGTGCTGTATGTCAGAGAGTGAAGGCTGAGCATCAAAAGCCAGCAGGATTGTTACAGCCTATGCCGATACCCGAATGGAAGTGGGATAAACTTGGCATGGATTTTATCACCGGATTACCCAGGACCAAATCAGGATATGATTCTATATGGGTAGTAGTTGATCGCTTGACCAAAGTGGCTCACTTTATCCCAGTGAAAACCACCTATACAAGTGAGAAGTTGGCCAAGATATACATGACCAGGATCGTATGTCTGCACGGAGTTCCGAGGACAATTGTATCAGATAGAGGAACACAGTTTACCTCAAAGTTTTGGCATCAGCTGCACTAGACTTTGGGAACAAGATTGGAGTTCAGTACAACATTCCACCCGCAGACGGATGGACATACCGAGAGAGTCAACCAGATTCTGGAGGATATGTTGAGAGCTTGTGCACTAGATTATGGATCTAGTTGGGATGACAATTTTCCCTACGCGGAGTTCTCATACAATAATAGCTATCAAGCCAGTTTAAAGATGGCACTGTTCGAAGCCCTGTATGGATGGAGGTGTAGAACACCGTTGATGTGGGATGAAGTTGGAGACCGACAGTTGTTTGGACCAGATTTGATCAAGGAGTCGGAAGAAAAGTTTAAGTTGATCCGAGATAGATTGAAGGTAGCTCAGTCCAGACAGAAGAGTTATGCAGATTCGAAACGCAAGGAAATAACATATGAAATTGGAGATAGTGCATATCTGCGAGTGTCACCCCTGCGAGGAGTGAAACATTTTGGAGTTAAGGGAAAGTTAGCCCCGAGATTTGTAGGACCGTATCGAATTTTTGAGCGTATGGGAGAAGTTGCCTACAAGTTGGAGTTACCTGAAGGACTGTCAGGAGTTCACGATGTGTTTCATGTTTCACAGCTGAAGAAGTGCCATGCTGAGATGGCCGATATACCGCTAAGAGATACAGTGCCCTTGGAGGCGATTCAGTTGGACAGTTATCTGACCTATGAGGAGAAGCCAGTCAGGATTCTTGAATTTGCCAGCCGAGTCACCCGTAGCAAGGTTATCAAGTTTTGTGAAGTTCAGTGGAGCCACCATACCGAGGATGAAGCCACCTGGGAACGAGAGGATGATCTTCGCAAAGACCACCCACACCTATTTTCTAGCCAACCCGAATCTCGAGGGCGAGATTCATCTTAAGGGGGGTAGGTTTGTAACATCCCAAATTTTCAATTTGGAATGTTATACATAGATCATTCCTGCATATCATATTTTTGCTGCATTTCGTTTCGCGGTCCTCGAAATCCTAAGCAACTCAAGGACCCTCGGAGAGAGTTGGGGTTTTCCCTATTTTCATATTTGAGTTTTATCAAATATTGAAACGAGGATTTTTGGTTTTAATTATTTTTCTCTTCGAAAATATTTCATATTAAAATATATGAGAGGAGATAATATGACTTCTCCAAAATAAATGAAATATTGGAGGAAAAATATTAAAATCAAATATTTGTTTTTATTCAGAGTTTATTGCTATTTTATTTGAATTAGAAAATTGCACGTTTTTCAAAGTTGCATTTTAGGGCCAACAAAATGTTCATCTTGTTCTAAATATTTTATTTAGACGGTGAAAGTTTGTTTTGGCATTTTTAGTTTTTTATTTTATTTTCTAGGATTTATTTAAGTTTCGGCGAAACTTTTTTTTAAAAAAGAAATCTCCAGCGCCTGACTGGGCCGGAGCCCAGCCGAGCCGGCCCACCTCCCTGCGCCTCGTCTCCCTCCAGGAGACCGGGAGGCCGCCGCCGCCCGAAGCCGAGTCCGGCCAGGACTCTCCCGCGCCGCCTTGGCCCTCCCCCAAGCAAGCCTCCCTCCTTTTATAGCGCCGCCCCACATCCCCCCACACACCACCACCCGCCAACCCCGCCGCCTGCCTCGCCTCGCCCCGCCCGTCGCAGCGCCGCACCGCCGCCGCCTGCCGCGCCCTGCTGCCACATGCCGCACCGCTGCTACGCCTCGCCCGCCGCGCCGCACCTCCCCGCCGCCGCGCCGCACCGCCCGCCGCCCCACCCGGACCCCGCGGAGACCGCCGGACCTCGCCGGAGCCCCGCCAAGGTAGTCGCCTCGCCGCCGCCGGTTTTGCGAGAAAAACCGATTCGGTTTTTTTAGAAAACCCTAGATTTTTTAAAATAGATTGGTTTTATTTTTTTCCGGTTTAGTTTATTTAGCGGATGTTCCTCCGTACGTTCGTTTTAACGAACGGTGTTCACTCGTTAGCCGCAGACAGCGAACGTTCATTCGTTAGCCCGTTCGTCAGTTTTTCTTTTTCTCGGATTTTCCGTGATTATTTTAGATCGCGATTTCTGATCCGATTTTCGTTTTTGTTTATCTTTTCGCTTGTTTATCGGAATCAAGCGAGTCAAGCGCCTAGATCTTCTTCTTGAAACCCTCTTACTATTTAATCAACTTGAATAAGATTTTGGTACTGTAAAATTTGACTTAGGTCCAGATTAGTAATAGGATCTTGTTTCTTTCGCAATTTGAGTTTTGTTGCTCCGTTTGATTTGATTCTTTTTGCAAACCAGAGTTCTTAAGTTGAACTTTCTGGTTAGATCTTCTTATTTGAGTTTTACCCGTGCTTCTTTGATTAATTGCTTATGCATGCTATTTTTTTGCGATAGAACACCCGGAGTGTGAAGCATGCTACTACGAGTCTCTAGGTTTTGCGGATCATCAGCAAGGCAAGTAACACTTTGATCATACTCTTTTCATACCCAGATTTTATGCATTAGCTCCAATCCTCAAACATTGCATGATTAGGATGTGTTTAACATGTGGGATGGGAAGTAGTTGATGAGGTAGAACCTATTGCCCTGTTATTATCAAACCCTTGGGAGCTACTTCTACGTACTGCTTATATTGCTATGCTATGCTTGTGCACGTGGTTTGGGCGAGTGAATCCATGACAGATGTGAGATTATTAATTAATGGTTCAACTTAAGGTGGCAACTTAAATACACATCTGGGTGGATTGTTTGTTGGGCACCTGGAGAATCCAGTATTGTCCTAGGATATCCCGGAGTACCCGTGTGATAATCCTAAGGTCCGCCACCCAGGCTCAAAGGGAACTGAGATATTTCATGCTAGAAACTTCCGTGTGCAGCCACATGCTATTATGGGCTGTAGCATAGTTGAGTAAGTTGCATGAGCTCTTGAAGAGGTGGATCAGCAGGTAGAGAGATGTAGGTTGGTATGGTCTGCCCGGAGTAAGGAGTTAATGTTTCTGAAAGACTGTGTCTTGGTCATCCATTTCTCAAACACCCGGCAGTGCGAGAAATCCAACGGAGGAGATCGGGTCTTGTGGGGAAAAGTGCGCAAACCTTTGCAGAGTGTATAAACTAATCATGGTTAGCCGTGTCCCCGGTTATGGACAAATCTTGAATATCTAGTACGTGGATTATCATATGTATCTCATCACTCTAAATTAATATTGATTGGTTGATAATTACTGTTAATTGGGATTGAGTTGGAGGAACCTTCTCAATGATGTTTCAACTACCATGATAGTTAAATAAAATATATTCCTTTGTTGTAGGAAAAAATGGCTTTTCGCAAAACTATAACCATAGAGCTTTCCACCAGCCAAATATGCATGTAGTGATAGCATTATTCTGTTCTTGCTCTACTGTGTTACATTGCCAGCATATTCCATGTGCTGACCCATTTTCGGGCTGCAACGTATTATGTTGCAGACTTTTCAGACAAGGAGTAAGGTTCGTTAGGTCGTTGCCGTGCAGCTCAGCTATGCCGTTGGAGTTGATGGACTCACTTTTTCTTCCAAGCCTTACGTTGTTATCGTATTAGATGGACTTAAGCCATATTTATTGTAATAAGTTCTCTTTTGAGACATTCGATGTAATAAGTGTGTGATTGCTACTCTGTTATAAATCCTCGAGTACTGTGTGTCAGCATTACCGATCCAGGGATGACACTGAAGCACAGAGACTTGACTATTTGAGGTCGGGTCGCTACGCAGCGTATGAACTATGGTTTGGCAAGAAACCGAAGCTATCGTTTCTTAAAAGTTTGGGGATGTGACACTTATGTCAAAAGGCTTCAGCCTGATAAGCTCCAACCCAAAGTGGAGAAGTGTGTCTTCATAGGATACCCTAAGGAAACAATTGGGTACACCTTCTACCAAAGATCTGCAGGCTAGATCTTTGTTACCAAGAATGGATCCTTCCTAGAGAAGGAGTTTCTCTCGAAAGAACTGAGTGGGACAAAAGTAGAACTTGATGAGGTAATTGTACCTTCTCTCGATTGGGAAAGTAGCACATCAGAGAAATATGTTCCCGTGATGCCTACACCAACTACAGAGGAAGCTAATGATGATGATCATGAAACTTCAAATCAAGTTGCTACTGAACCTCGTAGGTCGACCAGAGCATGATCCGCACCAGTGGTACGGCAATCCTGTTTTGGAAGTCATGTTGTTGGACAACAACGAACCTATGAACTATGAAGAAGCTATGATGAGGCCAGATTCCGATGAATGGTTTGCGGACATGAAATCTGAGATAGGATCCATGTATGAGAACAAAGTATGGACTTTGGTGGACTTGTCCAATGATCGGCAAGCCATAGAAAATAAATGGATCTCCAAGAAGAAGACTGATGCTGATAGTAATGTTACTGTCTACAAAGCTTGACTTGTCGCGAAAGGTATTTCGACAAGTTCAAGGGGTTGACTACGATGAGACTTTCTCACCCATAGCGATGCTTAAGTCTGTCCGAATCATGTTAGCAATTGCCGCATTTTATGAAATCTGGCAAATGGACGTCAAAATTGCATTCCTTAATGGATTTTTTAAAGAAGAGTTGTATATGATGCAACTAGAAGGTTTTGTCGATCCTAAAGGTGCTAACAAAGTGTGAAAGATCCAACGATCCATCTATGGACTGGTGCAAGCATCTCGGAGAGGAATATATGCTTTGATGAGGTGTTCAAAGCATATGGTTTTATACAGACTTACGGTGAAGCCTGTATTTACAAGAAAGTGAGTGGGAGCTGTGTAGCATTTCTGATAGTATATGTGGATGACATATTGTTGATTGGAAATGATATAGAATTTTTGGATAGCATAAAAGGATACTTGAATAAGAATTTTTTCAATGAAAGACCTAGGTGAAGCTGCTTATATATTGAGCATCAAGATCTATAGGGATAGATCGAGACACTTAATAGGACTTTCATAAAACACATACCTTGACAAAAGTTTTGAAGAAGCTCAAAATGGATCAGTCAAAGAAGGAGTTCTAGCCTGTATTGTAAGGTGTGAAGTTGAGTAAGACTCAAAGCCCGACCACGGCAGAAGATAGAGAGAGAATGAAAGTCATTCCCTATGCCTCAGCCATAGGTTCTTTGAAGTATGGCGTACTATGTACCAAACCTATTTTGTACCTTGCCATGAGTTTGGCAAGGGGGTACAATAGTGATCCAGGAGTAGATCACTGGACAACGGTCAAAATTATCCTTAGTTACCTAAGAGGACTAAGGAAATATTTCTCAGTTATGGAAGTGATAAAGAGTTTGTCGTAAAGGGTTATGTCGATGCAAGCTTTAACACCGATTCAGATGCCTCTGAGTCTCAATCTGGATACATATTGAAAGTGGGAGAAATTAGCTAGAGTAGCTCCATGCAGAGCATTGTAGACATAGAAACTTACAAAATACATACGGATCTAAATGTGGCAGACCCGTTGACTAATACGTCTCCAACATATCTATAATTTTTGATTGTTCCATGCTATTATATTATCTAACTTGGATGTTTTATATGCATTTATATGCTATTTTATATGATTTTTGGGACTAACCTATTAACCTAGAGCCCGGTGCCAGTTTTTGTTTTTTCCTTGTTTTTGAGTTTTACAGAAAAGGAATACCAAACGGAGTCCAAACGAGCTGAAACTTTACGACGGTTTTTTATGGACCAAAATAAGCCCACGGAGTATCGGAGATGGACTAGAGGAGACACGAGGCCTCCACAAGGGTGGAGGGCGCCCCCCTAGGGCGCGCCACCCTGTCTTGTCGCCGCCTCGTGGACCCCCCTGACTTGTTCCCGACGCCAAAAATCCCTTTAAATATAGAAACCCCCAGAAATAAACCTAGATTGGGAGTTCCACCACTGCAAGCCTCTGTAGCCATGAAAAACCAATTGGAAGCCCATTCCGGCACCCTGCCGGAGGGGAAACCATCATCGGTGGCCATCTTCATCATCCCGACGCTCTCCATGACGAGGAGGGAGTAGTTCACCCTCGGGGCTGAGGGTATGTACCAGTAGCTATGTGTTTGATCTCTCTCTCTCTCATGTTCTTAATTTGGCACGATCTTGATGTACTGGGAGCTTTGTTACTATAGTTGAATCATATGGTGTTTCTCCCCCTCTACCTTCTTGTGATGAATTGAGTTTTACCTTTGAGGTTTCAGTATTATCAGATTGAATACTATTATGGATTTGAGAACACTTGATGTATTTATTGCATGGGATACCCGTGGTGACAATGGGGTGTTCTATTGATTCACTTGATGTATGTTTTGGCACTCAACTCGTAGGTTCTCGAGGTGACATTAGGGTAATCTATCCATAGGGGTTGATGCACGTTTTCGTCCTTGTTTCTCCGGTGGAAATCTTGGGGTACTCTTTGAGGTTCTTTGTGTTGGATTGAATATTGTGAATCTGAAGTTGTTTGATGCATATCGCATAATTGACCCACGGATACTTGTGGTGACATTGGAGTATCTAGGTGACATTAGGGTTGATTGATGTGTCACTACTGTAGGATACTGCTAACGTGACACTACGATCAGAGACCATTTACCGAAACTGTGTGTGATGCAATAATCGCAAATGGTGGTGTTAAAAAACCGTCAAAAAAGGTGTAAAACGTTTGCGATGGAGGATGCGTCAAACACGGTTCAGATTTTATTTGCGTGTGCGATGCAGGACACACGGTTAATCCATTGAAACTGTTTGTGATGAGGCGGAACAACAGAAACGGGCAGGCATAACAATGTGTGTGTGATGCAGGACACATGGTTAATCCATTCAAACTGTTTGCGAAGAGGTAGAACAACAAAAACGGGAAGCCATATCAATGTGTATGCGATATACGGCATACGGTTAACTCAGATGAACTGTTTTCGATTAGGGAACACAACAGAAACGGTTCAACTTAACAAGATGTGTGTGATATGCGGTATATAGTTCACATGGATGAACTGTTTGCGATAAGCCAAAAGAACACAAACGAGTCATGTAAACAAGATGTGTGTGATACGTGGCAAACAGCCGACTCGGATGAACTGTTTGCGATGTGAAATTACAACATAGACGGTCAATGCAGTTACTATGTGTGCGATTCTGTGTGTACAAAAAACTTTGAAAAATGCAAACTAGTTGCTTGCGGTGACGGAGTATCGCACACGATGCATCTATGAGTACTCGTGTGTGATGATTAGTATGTTACACATATGTTTCCTTATGTTAACATGTGTGTGAATTTGCAATATGGACAGTTAATCTGCAAATGCCTTCTGGTCATCAGGCACACGCTTAAACTCAATGAACTGTGTACGATACTAATACTTTCCATGAAAATTTATGAACTTGGGTAACAACATTTGAGTAACATATATATAGTGGTTACACTATTCGACAAAAGGAGGATCTTCGTAACACGGTTTTGACAACCATATGGTCCATATCTACACACTTAACATAGTAACAACTATCACATTTTAAGAGGCTAAGGGCCAACAACCATATGGTCCATATCTACATACTTAACATATATAGTAACAGCTAGCACATTTCAAGAGATTGAGGGCCAACAACCACAACTATCCACTGGAAGTAGCTTGATCACGGTGACTCGACATCTCGTCAATGAAAAGGAAGAGCCCTCCTGTGCCTTGGTAGATCATTAGTAGAACAATGTCTCCAATTTTCCAATATGGATGCATTGCCACGAGAAGCGAGAACTTGTTAGTTTGAATGGTTCCATTTCTGTGAGAAATACAATACCTTGCAATCACTTTGGCATTATTAGCAGGCACAAGTGTAATTCGACCACGCCAGGAAATCGATGCAGGAACTGCTACAGGGGGCAATTTCTGTTGACATGTAGAATAAAAACAATTGTAACATATCGTTGAAGATATATATAGTTTATGAGCATCAACATTAAAATAAGACTTTTTACCAGCGCTTTGTGCACACAATTGGTCTTGTTCAGTGTGTGCACCATAGGTCTAATTAATCCCATCCAAAATCCAGCGTTCATACGATGTGATATCTCCGTTAGATTATCAACAAAGTTTATGACATGTTTCAAGTCCTTCCAGTGAAATTTGGTACACTTAGTAACATATAGATCGTTCACTATGCATCCAACATATCTTGCTTAAAATGTGGACATGTATTATTTATTCAGAAGATGGCAGAAGAATATTTAGTGCGCATAAATTGGTAAATAGAATTTGTTACTGCGTAGGAACGGAGTCAGAATATGATATCACAATTGGTTGCTTAAATAGTGATCAATTGGTTCCTTAAATAGTAATATGATAACAAGGAGAAAGTTGAAAGGACACTAACCTCGATCAGACTTTGATCGGCTGATGACGTTGGAGAAGTAAACATCCATGTTAATTAGACCAAGCTATGGTGCACGCACTAGAATTTTATTGCCAGCTTTCAGTTCATAACACATAGACATTTTTCTCCAAAGTTCCGCATTAAAATAGGAGTGACCATCTTTATCAAGTTTTACGCTAACCGTCTTTGTAAATCCATGCTTCGTTGTCAATATGACATCCTGGGAGTCATCAGCAAAGTAAGCCCAAGATTTCCTTCTACTCCTGTTCTTGCAAAGCAAGGGATGTACTGCTTGAAATGAAAATTAAGATCGTAAATTAGATCTATTGAAATAACAGAGCAAGATGCAAATATGAGAGTAACTGATAGAACAGATCCATATATAGAGAGAGATGAAAGCAAAGTAAAAAAATATAGAATTAAAAATAGATAATGTAAAAAAGATTTGATGCAAATATATAGATAATGTAGCAACAGACGGTATATGTTCACAAATTGTAACATCCCAATTTTCAATTTGGATGTTATACATAGGTCATCATATGCATATCATATTTTATTTGCATTTCGGTTGAGATCCTAGAAATCTTAAGCAACTCAAGGACCGAAGGAGAGAGTTGGAGGTTTCACAAATTTTCATATTTGAAATTTTTCAAATTTGAAAAGAGGATAAGTTGATTTTAAATATTTTCACTCCAATTATTTCCAAATATAAAAATAAATGAGAGAACATAAAATGATTTCTTCAAAAGAGAGAAATATTGGAGAGAGAAATTTTAAAATCAAATTATTATTTTATTTGTATTTTATTTGAATTAGAAAAAAATATGCATATTTGAAAATTGCATTTTTAGGCCAGAAAAATGTTCACTTTGTCCTAAATATTAAGTTTGTGCGGTGAAAAGTATTTCTGGTATTTTTACGATTTTTCTTATTTTTTATTAGGATTTTTCTTTCGGGCGAATTTAAAAATAAAACTTCTCGCCCGACTGGGCCAAAGGCCCAGCCGAGCCGGCCTGCTCGCTTGTGTCGCCTTCCTCCCGGGTGGAGGAGTCCTGCCGCGCGCCGCCGCCGTCCGTGTCCGAGGTAGACACGCCTTCCGAGGCTGACCCACCCCGGTGCCCCCTCGCCCAAGCCAGGCCCCCGGCCTTTATAAGCCGAAGCCCCGACCCCCCTCCTCCACATCGCCGCCGCCGCAGCCCGCTGCACCAAGCCGCGCCGCCTCCGCCGCTGAAAGCCGCAGCTCGCCGCGCAACCGCCTGCCGACGCCGCGTGTCGCAGCCGCCGCTCGCCGCCTCGCCTCGCCGAACCGCGCCGCCCCCCGTCGCCGCCGCCGGTTTCGTTTAGCCGAACCGGTAAAGCCAAAGAAAGCCGACCGTTTTTTTATTTTTTTTGTTCTGTTGGGAATATAGCTACCAGGTATGACCCGCCCAGGAGGGGCCGGGTCAACCCCAATGGCGGGTTACAAAAGAAGCCCAGTAATATTCACGGTGATAGTTTATTAAGACTTGTAGAAGGCCTAAAGCCCAAAGGCGGCTTTAGGCCCAATATTGTGAACTGCCATATGTAGGGAAAGACTTGTAAAGAAAGACATGTAAAGGAAGTCACCGAGCCGGACACGTTTTATGAGCCGGCCGGGACTCTGTAGGCCGTCGGGCGTCAGCCCATGTATATAAGGGGACGACCAGGCGGCGGCTTAGGACAAGAAACAACAACTCGAAGACATGACAAGCATATACGCTCCCTGGTCTTTGAAACCCCAGCAATTCCAACACAACTAGACGTAGGCTTTTACCTTCATCGTAAGGGGCCGAACTAGTATAAACCTCTCGTGTCCTTTGTCCCGATTAACCCCTTTAAGCTTCCTAGTTACGATGGCCCTACGACTAAGTCCTTTTGCTAGGACATCTAACGTGACAATTCCACGACAGTTGGCGCCCACCGTGGGGCCAGTGCATGGTGGATTTGAGTTCTTGAAGGGCAACTTCGAAGGGCTCAAGGGATACGCTATGGGCCGGATGACCAAGAGTCGTCGCGGCAAGCTCTACATCGACGACGAAGGCTGGGGCCCCGAGGTCGGCTCAATTGAGTACGGGTACCGGGCCCCCTTTGGCGGAATCCATGTCTTCATCGGCCAGATCGGCGATTCAGGCCCTGAGCCGGACGTCTGCACCAACCTCATCGAGACGGCTCAGTGCGCCAGATCCGCCTGGGCCCAACCTGCCTTAAAGCATGCCTTCGTGGGTTGCATCCATGGATGTGAGTTCTCTGAAGGATCAGTG
Organism: Triticum urartu; assembly: GCF_003073215.2. Taxonomy (NCBI): domain Eukaryota; kingdom Viridiplantae; phylum Streptophyta; class Magnoliopsida; order Poales; family Poaceae; genus Triticum; species Triticum urartu. The sequence goes on from NC_053024.1 coordinate 454,119,168, forward strand.
GATGGCGGTGAGACAGCCATCTGTTCCAACGGTGAGTCGTCCTCAGGCAAGACCGATTCTTTGTATCAGCTACAAGATGGCGTGCTAGGGGGCTGTTCCGATGGCAGTAGTATTCCGGACCTCTCTGAGCCGCTGAATCGAGCCGGAGTTTTCATGGCTGGCACTCAACCTGGGCAGAACTCTACGGCTGCGGCAGCAGTAACCACCAGGTCGACAGCAGCCGGGTCAGGAGACCCCGCGCGCTCCCGGCTCAGATGCTAATGGACCTCATGGATAAATTGACGGCTCTGTTGACTACTGTAGTAGAGCCGACGGATAAGGTTCAGCATGACGCGGAGGTGGCACGGCTACGCGAAGAGATGGCATAGGCCAAGGAAAATTTTGAAGTAAAGAGGTCAGGATGGCCGCAGAGCGGGCGGCTTTGGATGCTCGTGCTCAGTAGCTTCAAGCGGAGACTTTCTGGCTCTCGGTGGATCTGAACGCATCAAACGAGGTCATGAGGAGAAGGCACCAGAAAACTCAGTCACTTCTGCCTCTGACGTACGATCCTAGGAACCTTTTACACACACCCAGGGCTGGTGCAAGTAACCCGCCGGCGGCAAACCGGATCACAACACACGGGGCTGGGGCGCTGGTTCAACCGCGTACCATGGATCCACCTTGCATGAATACCGCTCCGCCTCATTACACACCAGTACCACCGGGTCACTTTTCTAACCCTTTGGAGAATCTCATTGTTGCGTCGGCTCGTTTGGCGGCTCTCCCGATGGAAGGCGATTCTCCGACAGCAATTGAAACACGAAGGGTGAGAGAACTTCTTCAGACGGCTCTGGTGCAGCAGGATGCGTACTCTTACAGTCAAGACAAAATCCATTCAACCCCTCCCCAAGCCGAAGCCCAAGTTATAGCAGGCATATGGATTCAGCCGCTATGTCAAGCAACGCTCAACGCTGTAACCAACCACATAGGCATGAGCCGGGGCAGGGTGGAGCCCTTAACTTGGTGGACCAGGAGAGAATCCGTCAAGAGGCTGAGCGGGCGGCTCAACTAGCAGCTGAGCAGGCGGCTCATCCGGCTTTTCTGATTTATCCGGCAACCTCTGTTGAGGCAGGAGTAGCCACAAGTACAGGAGGTGTCCCTTGCCTAGTGCCGGCTATACGTAATGAGTGTTTGCCAAAGGACTTTAAGGGGCCTCGTAAGGTGCCTAATTACACGGCTGACTTGCAGCCGGGGGCATGGATTGAAAGTTATGAGATGGCGATGGAGCTGTTGGAGGTCAGTGATGCAGCAATGGCTAAGTATTTCACTATGATGCTGGATGGAACGGCTCACACTTGGTTGAAAGGATTGCCACCTAATTCCATCGGCTCATGGGCGGAGTTAAAGGCCCGGTTCATTCAGAACTTCAAGGACACATGTAAACAACCTATGTCAATCGTAGACCTGACTAATTGTAAGCAAGAGGAAGGTGAGTCCACGACCCATTGGGTGCGCCGGGTCAATGAGATAATACATTCATCTGATAAGATGGATGCCGGCTCTGCGGTCTTAATGTTGGAGAAAAATTGCCATTTTGAACCTCTGAAACAGAAGCTGGGGCGGCTCAAGTGTGACTGTAATGACATGGGCCAGTTGATGGCGGCTCTGGTCAAGTATGCTGATTCTGACAGTACCAAGGATCCCGTGTCTAATGAAGAAAAAATAGGAAAGGGAAACAAGAATGTCAACGGCAAGGGTCACCAGCATAACCCGGCGAATCAAGGAGGTAATAAACATAAGGCTGGCGAGTTTGTGGCTAACATCAGTGCACAGGGCAACAACCAACGGCGCAAGGGTAGGAAACCCCCTCGGTCAGGCGGGTCAGGTCCCACCCTCGAGCAACTACTGAATGAACCTTGTCTGAGACACGGCACCCAGGAGAAGCCAGCTACCCATCTATGGAAGGACTGTACGATCATGAAGGCATTTAAAAATTCCAACATGTTTGATGGTAACCACGGACCTGGCGGCGGTTCAGGCGGAAGTGGTTTTCATGGTCCGGGCGCCGGTTCAGGCGGAAGTGGTTCTCACGGTGGGGCCATCCAGGTAACCAGGGTGGCTATAATCAGCAACTCGGCCAAAATAATCAGCAACAACAATCCGGGTATCAGAGTAACCCAAAACAGTTGAATAGTGGGCAGTACCACATATTTACCACTAGTTTATGCAAGAGGGACCAGAAGCTTCATAAGAGGGCTATCAATGCCGTTTAGCCAGCGATTCCACATTATTTGAGGTGGTCAGAACAGCCGATTGTGTGGAGCAGGGAAGATCACCCTTCCCGGGTCGATAATCTGGGTCACTTGGCCTTGGTGGTGGCACCTCAGGTTGGTGGATATAAGTTTACTAAGGTGCTCATGGACGGAGGCAGTAGCATCAACATCCTCTATTATGAAACGTTTCGTCGGATGGGGTTGACTGATAAGAGTCTTAAACAATCCAACACTATTTTTCATGGTGTTGTCCCATGTAAGTTGGCATACCCAGTTGGTAAGATTGAACTGGAAGTAGCCTTTGGGGATGAATATGATTCCAGGGCGGAGAAGTTAACTTTTGAAGTGGTTAAGATCAAAATCCCATACAATGCTCTGTTTGGACGGCCGGCTTACGCCAAGTTCATGGCTCGGCCGTGTTATGTGTATCTGCAGTTCAAGATGCCGGGTTATAAAGGCACCATCACAGTACATGGAAGCCGGAAAATAGCCCTGGAATGTGAAGAAGGTGATGTTGCTTATGCTGAGTCTGTTTGCGCGACAGAGGAGTTGAAGTTTTATAAAGATAATGTTGACCCGGCAGACAGGACGTCTTTGAAGAAGCCAACTACGGAGCATGAACCGGTGCTGAAATTCAATCAGCTGATGACACCAAGATGGTTGATTTTGTGCCTGGCGATTCACCCAAGCAGTTCATCATCAGTGCCAACTTGGATCCAAAATAGGAAAGCACGCTCATCAAGTTCATCCGTGAGAACCGGGACATCTTTGCATGGAAGCCTTCTGGCATGCCGGGTGTCCCGAGAGAACTCACTGAGCACACTCTTAACATTGATCTGAAGTTTAAACCGGTCAGGCAGTTCCTTTGGCGGTTTAACGAGGAATGGCGCAAGGCCATCGGAGAAGAGGTGGCCCGGCTCTTGGCGGCTGGGTTCATTGTGGAAGTTTTTCACGCAGAGTGGTTGGCTAACCCGGTGCTTGTACTCAAGAAGAACGACACCTGGCGTATGTGTGTGGATTACACCGATTTGAACAAGGCTTGTCCGGCTGACCCTTTTGCCCTCCCTCGTATTGATCAGATCATTGATGCTACGACAGGTTGCGAGCGTTTGAGTTTTCTGGATGCCTATTCAGGTTATCATCAGATCAAGATGGCTATCAAGGACCAGGAGAAGACAACTTTCATCACTCCGTTTGGAGCCTTCTGTTATGTGTCTATGCCTTTTGGTCTTAAGAGTGCCTAGGCGACTTATCAACGATGTGTGCAGAATTGCCTTCACAATCAGATTGGGCGTAATGTTCATGCTTATGTGGATGATATAGTGGTGAAGTCCAGAGAAGAGGAAACCTTGGTAACAGATCTGAAGGAGACCTTTGATAACCTCCGGGTCTACAAGATGATGCTTAACCCGACCAAGTGTGTTTTGGAGTCCCAGCTGGCAAACTCTTGGGTTTTTTTGGTGTCTAACAGAGGTATTGAAGCTAACCCGGAGAAAATTAAGGCAATCACATCTCTGGCCAAACCGGTGTGCATCAATGACGTTCAACGGCTGGCGGGTCGCGTTGCTGCCTTAAGCCAGTTCATAAGCCAGTTAGGGGAGAAGGCATGCCTTTGTGTCAAATGATGAAAAAGGCGGATGACTTTGTCTAGAGTGACGCTGTTAACTCTGCTTTTGAGGATCTGAAGAAACATCTCGCTGAGCCGCCGGTTCTTGCTGCTCTAGTTGAGAAAGAGCCATTGTTTTTATACGTGGCTGCTAATTCATGTGCTGTCAGTGCGACTATTGTTGTAGAGCGCAAGGAGGCTGGCAAGGAACATCCGGTTCAACGGCCGGTTTACTACGTCAGTGAGGTGCTCATTGAGTCCAAACAGAGATATCTGCATTGGCAAAAACTGGTTTATGGGGTGTTCATGGCAAGCCGGAAGCTCAAGCATTACTTTCAGGGTCACCCAATTACTGTGGTTAGCTCTGCCCCTCTAGGAGACATTATTCAAAATAGAGAAGCCACCGGACGAGTCGCCAAGTGGGCCATTGAACTTGGATCTCATGGTTTAAAATATGTGCCACGCACTGCGATCAAATCAGAAGCACTGGTTGACTTCATTAATGACTGGATAGAATTGCAGATACCGGAGGAGAAGCCAGACAACACATATTGGACAATTCATTTTGACGGGTCCAGACAATTGGAAGGCTCTGGGGCTGGAGTTGTTTTAACCTCTCCTCGAGGTAACAAATTTTGTTATGTGTTGCTATTGATGTTTTCGTGCACTAACAACGCAGCTGAATACGAAGCCTTGCTCCATGGTCTTTGGATGGCTAAAGAAATGAGTCTGAGCCGGATCCGGTGCCTTGGCGATCCAGATTTGGTGGCCCAATAGGTGTCAGGCAAGTGGGATTCCAAGGATCCTCTCATGGCGGCTTATCGCCGCGAAGTCGACGCTGTTGCAGAATATTTTAAGGGTTATCAGGTGGAACACATTGACCGTAGGAAGAACAAAGTGGCTAATGCTTTAAGCCGGTTGGGATCTCAGCATAAGTCGGTGCCACCTAACACCTTTTTAGATGTTTTGCATAACCTGTCTGTTAAGTTACCTACAGAGGAAGATTTGGCCGTTCTTGACCCGGAGGCACAGTTGGTGGCGGCTCTTCACGTCATTCTAGATTGGACGGTACCGTTCTTGGCTTACATGCCCCGAGGCGAGTTGCCAGAGGATGAGACCCTGGCCCGACAGATAACCCGGCGGTCCAAGTCAATGATGATTTCTGACGGAGAGTTATACCATCACAGCGTCACTGGAGCGTTTCAGCGTTGTATTTTTCCTGAAGAAAGCCAAGAAATACTTCGTGAGATCCATGAAGGGGATTGTGGTCATCACGTCGGGTCAAAGTCTCTTGTGGCCAAAGCATTTTGTCATGGTTTTTATTGGTTAACGGCTCACTCTGATGCAGAGGATCTGGTCAGTAGATGTGATGGATGTCAAAAATTTACACGACAAGCGCATGTGGCGGCTCAAGAGTTGCGGATGATTCCAATCACTTGGCCGTTTGCAGTTTGGGGGCTTGACATGGCTGGACCATTCAAAAGGTCCAAGGATAAAAAGACACATCTTTTAGTGGCAGTTGACAAATTCACAAAGTGGGTTGAGGCAGAGCCAGTGAGTAAGTGTGATGCAGCCACGTCGGTTCAGTTCATGAAAAAGGTGATTATTCGCTTATGTTTTCCACACAGCATTATCACTGACAATGGCACTAATTTGTCCCAATGTGCTATGGAGGAGTTTTTTCAACGAGAGCACATCCGGTTGGATGTTTCTTCCGTAGCTCATCCTCAATCTAATGGTCAGGCTGAGAGAGCAAATCAGGAAATCTTAAAAGGTCTCAAGCCCCGGCTCATGGTTCCCCTACAACGGACGCCGGGTTGTTGGGTAGAGGAGTTACCCTCGGTGCTGTGGAGTATCAACACCACTCCTAACAGGTCTACAGGTTATACACCTTTCTTCATGGTTTATGGAGCGGAAGCGGTGCTGCCTAGTGACATCCGTCATGACTCGCCTCGTGTGGCGGCTTACGTTGAAGCTAATAATGAACAAGCCCGACAGGATGCACTTGACTTGTTAGATGAGGAGAGAGACTTGGCGGCGACTCGATCAACAATTTATCAATAGGACCTGCGCCGTTATCACAGCCGCCGGGTTAAGTCCAGGACTTTTCAAGAAGGTGACCTAGTGTTCCGGCTCATCCAGGGTCTGTCAGATGCACACAAGCTATCCCCGCCTAGGGAAGGACCCTTTGTGGTCAACAAGAATTTAAACAATGGGTCATATTACCTCATCGATGTTCGAGACCAAAAAGACTCACGTAAGTCGGAGGAGGAGACCCGCCGGCCGTGGAACATTGTTCAACTTCGGCCATGCTACACCTGAGCCACCGGCTCTCGTCATGTACATACTTTAACATTGTATATACTATGATAAGTAATAAAGCAGGAGCTCTATCTTTTTCTTTTCAAAGATCATATGTATTTACTATTTTCATTATTTAAATGACTATTAAGGAGCTGATCATATCTAAATCTAGTTTTACCTTTTTAGTCCGGCTTATGATCGTATTTGAATCTATCTGTGAACCTCATGATCACTTGGGGGCTTCCTGTTCAAACATAGGTCGTATTCGAACCAAAGAGAACATAGCTGTCGTAACCCTCTTGATCGGCTCAAAGTCAAACTCACTAGGGGGCTTCTTGATCGTATCCGAATCATAGCTTAACCCCTTTTGGGTCCGACTTGGATCATATTCGAATCAGGGTCGTTAAAAACCTCTCAAGGTCATTTGGGAGCTTCCTGTTCAAACATAGGTCGTATTCAAACCAAAGAGAACATAGCTGTCGGTACCCTCTTGATCGGTGCAACGCCAAAGCCACTGGGGCTATATGATCATATTCGAATCTTAACTTAACCCCTTTGATCCGGTTTACTGATCGTATTCGAATCAGAAACCCCCAACTTTCTGTTAGAAAGTTAATTTATATTGTTTGAAATCTGCTATTTTGTCTTACTGGTCTTTGTTGTCTCAAATTTAAACAATCAACACGGTTTTTTTTCACCGGCTTGACTATTGACAATAAGCCTCCAAAAGCATGATCGTCATCAGGCATCTAGAAGCATTGACTTCTCAAAAATGACTAGGTCATCAACCTCATCACCGGGTCATATAAACCGGTGATCCAGATGTAAAGGATACAGGTATGACTGTTATTTATGAACAGTTTTTCTGTGTCTTTTCATGAATCAACGGTTGTTTAACCTTGTTTATTTTCATGTCTGTTTCTGTTTTTTCTACCATGATAAAACCATTGATCATGTACCGGGTGTTCTGACTCATTCGGTGCTAAATCGCCAAGCCAGTTTTTTTCCTTTTCTACCGGAATAGAGCTGAAATATTATATATATAACCAAAGATATGACGCATATATTGGCATCAGGAAGCAAAGAGTCACACACGGCATCTTATGCACGATGGCATAGGAAAAATATGCATTTGTTTCAAGCTAAATCTATTACAAGGCTTTAAAGAGCCCACAAGATGGTTATAACTCTCCCCTCGCCGGTTCACCTCCTTCTGCTGATTGGAAGTTGGGATTGGACCAGTCAAAGCCGTTCAGGGCAATGAACTCTGCTTCATCATCAATCAGGCCGGCCAGATCAACTTCCGGAGCAAAAGTATGTTAACGAATCGGCAGGATAAGAACTGTCACCTTGTAAGAAGGAGTCGCCATCTTCTTATTCTCCAAATCAAAACACGGCTGATATTTGTCAATGTTGGTCTCATCTCCAAGAATGGTAGCTTGAGGTCGAACTCCCCTCATGCAGGCAATGAAGTCATCTTGCTCAAACAGGGTCCCGTCTTCATTTACGGTAGGGTACCCCTTAGCTACATCTGTCGGGTCTAGATCTGGCACCCAGGCTTTGGAGCGGCTCAAGGCAGTCAGGGCTCCGGCTCTGGCGCTGGATCGTTTGACCTCTTGAAACCTAGCGGGTAAGATTGACAACTTCTTCAAGACATCGTTCAGCCGGTTGGGTCCTTGGTTGGTAGGGGAGATGGTGGCAAGTGCTCGTTGAGCGCCAGTATACAATTGCTCCACCAAGGTATAAACCGCCTTTAGTTTGGTCACACTATCTTGGCTCAAATTTTTGCTTCGTGGACCTGCAAGTATTTTTTGAACAAAGGCTCAGCAGGCGCCTTATATTCCGGGTCAAAAGAAGATATAAGTGATTAGTACAGATGACTTTCCAAAGATGGCGGAAAACATTTGAGACACCCGGTTCTTTAAGCTAGTAAGCTCCGTGGTAGCCTCCTCAAGAGCCGCTTCAACTTTTTTAGCACGTTGTATCAACAACATATTTTCTTCGGCCCAGGATTTCTTCTTTGCCGTCAAGCTAGTCTTCAATTTTTCTGTCTCCAAAAGACTTAATTGGAGTTTAGAATCGGCAGCCTTGATTTCTGCCTCTTGATCCGTTAGCCGGGTCTTTGTGTTAGTTAATTGAGAGCCCAATTCAGATTGGGCATTCTACAAAACATACACATGTGTGTCAAGGCTTAAACTAAGAGTTATAAGGGTTCAAGTCTCAAGTACTATGCACTGCAATACCACTTGACACTTGGGGGCTAATTTCTACCAAAGCAATTTTTTATGACTCTTATATATTTCAAGTCCCAAGTACCTTACAAAGTAACAGCACTTGGCACTTGGGGGCTAATGCATGATATTCAGAAAGTTTTTCAAGATTAAGCTGGATTGCAATTCTTATTGGGACTAGTAAAAGATAGTTATGAAATTAAGTACCGGTTCATTTATGATAAATTGAGCCGGCCCTTGGGGACTACAGGTGAAGTTTACACTATTTTGTTGGACTTTTGAAAAACTTAGAGAGAAAGTATCAATCTATATCATAAAGTCTACAAATCATTTAGGTTCATCATCTGAAGACTTGGGGGCTGGCAGAGTATAAGTAAACCGGAGAACATACCTCATATTTCAGCTGCAATTGCTTGACCATCTCAATTTTTGACTCACGGCTGGAATGAACATGACTGAGATAGCTAGACAGTATGTCACTAGCATTCAGATGAGTGTAGTGAGAGATATCAAAACACACTTTATGCTTCTCCAAGGCTTCTTGTTTTGCAGTGTGCCGAGCTAACACGGTGGGGGTCCCCGGTTCAACAAATCTGCTGCCAGTGATCAGAATGTCATGATCAGAAGATGTTGGCGGGTTAGCTAAACCAGATGGTCTTGTGGTAGAAGGATTAACAATGGTATCATCGCTTGACAGTTCAGGAGGGTCCAATTGAGTATCGGCAGCCGGGTCTTCTGGTGCTTCAGTTCGAGGGGGAGAGGTTGGCCTGGCCGGTTCAGGTGCAAGAACTGATGGGTCTTCCGCCAGTTTAATTACCTTGGCCTTCTTGGACTTGGCTTGACCACTAAGGCAGATTTTATGAGACAGTTAAGTGCGATGATGCAGTTTTAAAGACATAGAGGAAAAATGATTTTTTCCTTACCCAGGGGCAGTCTTGAAGGCCGGAAATTGTGTCTGAGATGAGTCGCCAGAAGAGCGAGAAACCTCCTACAAAGGTAAAATAAAATTAGTAATGCAAGAGAATAGACTCATTAATTAAAGCAGAAGATGAAGATAAAAGAGACCTCATTCTAGCGCTTTCGAGGAGTTTGTTGTAAAATGGAAGGCGGTTCATCGTCGTTCCGGGCCTGACGGCGGCTTTCATGTTGTTGTTTCTTCAAAAGAAAATGAGGGTCCAAATAAGCCAAAGGGTGTGAAAACCTTACTTTCCGGGTTACCAGTCGAAGTTTCTGTCTTGGCAAATGGGTTGAGTCAGAGGAAATAGTTACCTCTTCTTCTACGGCCTGACTAGCCCCCGTGTCATCCTGGCAATAGTCAGTGTCAATAAGGTTATTAAAAAACTGGCCAAGGGAGTCAAGGGCTACCTCCGACTCAGAATCATCGTCAAGCTTTAACAGGTCCTCAGCGGTGCTCCTTTTCTTCTTGGACCTCCGGGTCGTCTTCCTGGCGGCTATGACGGCGGATCTAGCCTTCTTGGCAGCTTCATGGTCATACTTGGCTTTCCAGAAGTCAGAGTTGTCTTGTAAACAAATAAACAAGTTAAAGGTCATGCAAGTATTTAAAACTGCCGAGGAAAATACAAAGAGAAAGAGGTCAGGTTTTTTTACCTCTAGCGCCAGGTTAAGTTTGTAGAAGGGGTTTAACCCGACTTTACTGCAGTCTTCATATTTGCCGTTCACCTAGAGGGTTGAAATTGAAACAATATCTTCTTCAGTTAGTTGAACGGGGCTGTGACGAAGAGAATCATTTGGGCCTCTGCCATAGTCATACATCAATTTGGATCGGCGGCTTAGAAGGATGACCCGCCACGAGATCCAGCAACGGGTCAAGTCAACTCCGGTTAAGCCATTCCCCAATAAGGCGTTAATCCTTTTAATAGATGGAATAAGCTTCTTGTGTTCAGTGGCAGTAAGCTTATCAGGGAGCACAAACTTGGAATCCAGACACTCCGCATGATAACCCAGCAGTGGTTTTTCGTTGGCTGGAGGCGTATCTTGATAATAGAACCAGGTCTGATTCCAATCTTTGGGATGACTTGGTAAGACTATTAAGGGAAAGACGGCACCCTGTCGGCGCTGAATTGAGATGCCTCCAAGATCCAAGCTAGGGCCATTGGTACACTCGTTCTGGCGGTTCAGATAAAAATACTCTCTAAAGAGTTCCACAGCTGGCTCTTCTTGAAGATACACCTCACAGAGAACTTGGAAATTGCATATATTGGAGATGGAATTGGGTCCAAGATCTTGAGGGTGAAGTTTGAAAAAGTGAAGAACGTCTCTGAAGAACTTTGAGCCGGGGGTGAAAAACCCCGATTCATGTGGTCAGAGAAGACAATAATTTCACCGTCTTTGGGATTAGGCCGTTCCTCGTCCGGGTCAGGTGCACGGTAAGACATAACATTCTTCCCTAGCAAAAATCTTATGGTGAAGAATTCCTTCAAATTATCCTCAGTTACTATGGAGGGGACCCAGTTGCAGACAATTGGTGCTTTGGACGGCATGATGAAAAACAGACTGAAAGGAAAGTGATGTGCCGGTTCAATCCAATGATGAAAATAGAAGTTAGATAATGATGGTACAGATAAGTAATGGCGGCTTACGTAAGGGCTAATGTCATATAAAAGAAAAAGTGAGCCAGCGCCATAAGCCGCCATGACTACAGATATTTGAGAAATACCAGCAACAGAATTGGCTAAGTGTTGAGACAAACAAGTTTCCTAATTTCTTGATATTATTCTGGATCAAATGGCCGTTCAAAATGGAAAATATTCTAGACCTAAAAATCTAGCACAGATGAGTTCATGAGTTCTAATGAGGCCTTTTGTAGCAGAAGAAGGAATCTACTGGTATTAAGGTTTCTGTGTGTTCTTCACAGTTCATCTCAGTTTTTACAGAGAGAGGAAGATGGATTTTGTTTAAGTATTGAAGATTGACAAAGAACAAAGTTCAAGTCAACCTGGGGCCTAATGTTGGGAATATAGCTACCAGGTATGACCCGCCCAGGAGGGGCTGGGTCAACCCCAATGGCGGGTTACAAAAGAAGCCCAGTAATATTCAAGGTGATAGTTTATTAAGACTTGTAGAAGGCCTAAAGCCCAGAGGCGGCTATAGGCCCAATATTGTGAACCGCCATATGTAGGGAAAGACTTGTAAAGAAAGGCATGTAAAGGAAGTTACCGAGCCGGACACGTTTTATGAGCCGGCCGGGACTCTGTAGGCCGCCGGGCGTCAGCCCGTGTATATAAGGGGACGACCCAGCGGCGGCTTAGGACAAGAAACAACAACTCAAAGACAGAACAAGCATATTCGCTTCATGGTCTTTGAAACCCTAGCAATTCCAACACAACTAGACGTAGGCTTTTACCTTCATCATAAGGGGCCGAACTAGTATAAACCTCTCGTGTCCTTTGTCTCGATTAACCCCTTTAAGCTTCCTAGTTGCGATGGCCCCCTACGACTAAGTCCTTTTGCTAGGACATCTGCCGTGACAATTCCACAACAAGTTCGGTTTTTTAGATCAGGTTTTTTTAGGTTTTCGTTATTTAGCGAACGTTCACCGGGTTGATTGTTTTAGCGAACGGTTTTCGTTCGTTTAGTTCTGTTAGAGAACGTTTGATCATTAGATTTTTCTTTTTATTTTAGTTTTCGGCTAGGGATCTATCTGCGAATACTTTTATTACAAATTACTCCCTAAACTTCAAACCTTCGCTACTTTTTGCTCGTTCATCCAAATCCAGTGAAACCAACACCGAAATCTTTGTCTTATTTCCCTCTTTCCAGAATGAACTTAACATGGTTTTGACAATTTAAAATTTGGTTTCAAGCAATTTTGACATTCAAACTTCTTTTGACCATAGTTTGAGTTTTCTAGCTTCGATTTGATTGTTTCTTTTTGCAAATTGAGGCTCTTCTGTTGAACTTTCAGTTTGGATCTTTTCTCTTGAGTTTTACCCTTGCATATTATGCTTGAGTGCTTATGTATGCCATTGTTTGTTTACGATAGAGTTTCCAGAGTGCGAAGCGTGCTACGACGAGTCACTACGGTTTCCAAATTGTCAGCAAGGCAAGTAACACTTTCATCATATCCCTTTATTACCCAGTTTTTATGCATTAGTTTCAATCCTCAAACACTGCATGGTTAGGACTTGATAACATGTGGGTATCGGGAAGTAGTTGATGAGGTAGAACCTATTTTGTTTTACTTCAAACCCTGGGAGTTACTTCTACGTTATGCTTGTACCGCTATGCTATGCTTATAGACGTGGATTGGTTTGAGAGTATTCATGAAAGTTGTGAGAGATTATTGTTAAATAAGGTTTTATTTAAGGTGGCAACATTAATACACATCTGGGTGGATTGGTTTGTGGGCACCTGGGAGTCCAGTGTTGTCCAAGGAGAATCCTGGGGTATCCGTGTGATTTTTTCCCTATGGTTTGCCACCCATGCTCAAAGGGATCATAAGATTATTCATGCTAGAAACTTCCGTGTTGAGCCACAAGCCATTATGGGCTCTGGCATAGTTGAGTAAGTTGTGGGAAACCTTTCCATGATGGGCTAACAGATGTAGGGGAATTGTAGGTGTACCAGCCTGTCTATCGGTTAAGGGGACCTCTTTGGAAAGACTGTGTCTCGGTCATCCGTTTCTCAAACATCATGCAGTGCGAGAAATCAAACGGAGGATATCGAGTCTTGTGGGCAAAGGTGCGTAAACCTCTGCAGAGTGTACAAACTAATCATGGTTAGCCGTGTCCCCGGTTATAGACATCTTGAGTATCTGGTGCTTGAATTATTATGTTGATCTCATCACTCTAATTGAAATAATTTGTTGAGTTATTGACTATTAATTTGGGATTGAGATGGGGTTACCATTCTCAATGTTTATCAACCAACTTTGTAGCTAAATAAAATTTACTTCTTTGTTGTAGGGAAAAACTAGCTTTATGCAAATGATAACCATAGAGCTTCCACCAGCCATATGTGCATATAGTTATAGTTGTTTCATGATCATTGCTCTATAGTGTTATTTTGCCAGCATATTCCATGTGCTGACCTACACAGGCTGCAACGTATAATGTTGCAGAGTTTTCAGACGAAGAGTAAGGTGTGCTAGGTTGTTTTCATGCACTCAGCTATGCCGTTGGAGTTGATGGACTCATTTTTCCTTCGAAGCTTCCGTAGTTATCTTGTTTAGATGGCCTTCAGCCATATTATTGTAATGAGTACTCTCTTTGAGATATTCGATGTAATAAGTGTGTGATTGCACTCTGTTATAAATCCTCGAGTACTATGTGTGTCAGCACTACCGATCTAGGGATGACACTTATGCACAGAGATTTGACCGTCTGAGGTCGGATCGCTACAAGATGGTATCAGAGCACACGCTCACTGTAGGGCGTGACCACTAAGATGAGCCATAGGATACTCTTCTCTACTCATTTCTGACTCTTCTCCACTTTCTACTCTATAGATGGCGGACCCAAGGAACAAGTTTGCTCAACCAGATGAAGAGATCCCTTTTGGACGACACTTGAAGGAGGCCACTAAGTACTTGAGCATCAGAATACCAAGCTTCACGGGGACCTACACCACCACTCTACATGAAGAAGAGCGCTGGACAATTCGAGAACATGTTCCGGGAAGGACATTCACACCAGTTACCGAGCCCATAGAGTTTTTCTTTGACGCACCAACCTGGAGTCTAGGAAAGAGCATGGTAGCCCACATCGACATGGGACGCATCGGCGAAGTTTACCACAAGGATCTTAAGGACACCATCTACCGTATATGTGGATGCCGAGATGAGCAATGGGAGATGATTTGCACCAGGAGGGACAAGTTCATTGCAGCCTACATCCAGGAGTTGAACTAGCACATTCGTCGTCAGGAGAACCAGATGTGCGTCAACGTGATTGACATGAGGAAGGTGATGACCCGGAACATGGAGCTAGAAGAGGAACTCAAGTCTACATACGATGGATATGAAGAGGAAATTTCAATACTACTGGAGAAGAATGAAGACCTGAAGAAGAAGTTAGGAATATTCATGGGAGATCCCAAACCAGAGGAGGACAACCACCCCGAAGACTACATCATCATCGAAGACACCGACTCCGACCCCGATAGTGATGATGATTATGAAGACGAAGCTGGAGCAGATATCATGGATTCTTCCTCCGATCAAAATTTCTAGTCGACCACCATATTATCAGTAGTATCCCCCCCAATGTATATAGTAGTAGTCCGAGTATTTTGTAACGGTAGCTTACATCGATGGTATGCCCTTGGTTGAATTGAGTGGTGTGATAATGAATGTGTTTGTCTCATGTGCATATGGGTAGTGATTTCTCCTTAGACCTCACTCTATTCTATTTCTCACCCCTCTAAACCTACCAGATGCCTCCAAGACGTGACCTCGGATTTGTCTTCCCACTAGAGCTCACTCAGTTGATCCAATAGCAGAATGCCTTGACGCAGCTACTAGTACAGAACCAAGGCAACAACAACAACAACAACCACCCACCGCTACCACCTCCAGTTGACAACTTAGCCTGTTTTCTGAGCTTGAATCCACCGGTGTTTTCCAGTAGCACCGAGCCGATTGTTGCTGATGACTGGCTCCGCAGGATTGGAAGGGAGCTGACCACCGCAGGTTGCAGAGATGCAGAGAAGGTGCACTTTGCCGCACATCAATTGGATGGACCCGCAGCCTCATGGTGGGAGAATTACACAGCCACTTTTCCCATAGCCAATGTCACATGGGATCAGTTTCAGCAAGCTTTCCGCACAACCCATGTCTCAACTGGAGCAATGAGTATGAAGAAGCATGAGTTTCGAAATTTACGCCAGGGAAATCGTACTGTGGGGCAGTGCATGGATGAGTTTAGCAAGTTAGCCCGTTATGCCCCCGGTGATGTGGCCACAGATGCAGCGAAGCAGGAGAAGTTTATGGAATGGCTGAATGATGAGGTGAGTATGCAGTTGATGGTGGCAACATTTTCCAACTACCAGGAGTTGGTAGATAGGGCCCTTATGGTTGAAGGCAAGCAACAGCAGATAGAGAGCCGCAAACGGAAGTATGGACAGGGGAAGTATAATTCTGGAGCTCAGTAGAAGCCTCACTTTACCCCTAACTCGGGAGGTTACACCCATAACCATGGAGGCCATACTCATAATGGAGGAAGCACACATAACCATAGTGGCCCTAAGAATGGAAATGGGAGTGGAGCAAGCAGCGGCCAGAACCGTTCCAATCCAGCAACATCCACTAAGAAGGACCTAAGTCATGTCACCTGTTACAAGTGCGGGAAGATTGGACGCTACGCCAATAATTGTACAGAGTTGAAGAATGGCAATGGAAATGGAAACTCTGGGAAGAAGCCCAACCCTTTCACCAGACGACAAGTGAACCACGTTAACGTGGAGGAGGTTGAAGAACAGCCAGATGCAGTTATAGGTTAGTTTTTGATTAAATCATTTACTGCTACTGTTCTTTTTGATACTGGTGCATCGCATTCATACATATTGAGGAGATTTGTGGATAAGTATAAGTTGCCCACCAAAGTTCTTAAGACACCTATGTTAGTAAGCTCACCAGGAGCAGAGTATACGGCAAGCAGTGGATGTTTTCAAATGCCATTGGCCATAGGTAGGCATGTTTTTCCCTCAGACCTAATAGTTTTGGAGTCACAAGGATTGGATGTGATACTAGGCATGGATTGGCTATCGATGTATGGAGGAAATATCGATTGTGCTAGTAAGTCAATTCTACTCACCACCCCAGAGGGTAAATGGATTAAGTACATATCACGACATGCACCAAGGAGGACCCAAGTAAATTCCCTCTCAGTAGTTTTTCGGGAAGAAGTGCCTATTGTGAAGGATTACCCGGATGTATTTCTAGAGAGATTACCTGGCATGCCACCAGACCGAGACATGGAATTTTTAATAGAGTTGTTACCAGGCACCGGACCAATATCGAAGAGACCATATCGGATGCCCGCCAATGATCTGGAGGAAATTAAGAAGCAGATTAAGGAGTTATTGGAGAAAGGTTATATCCGACCAAGTTCATCACCGTGGGGAGCCCCAGTGCTCTTAGTTGAGAAGAAGGATGGATCTTTGAGAATGGTTGTTGATTATCGGGCATTGAACGAAGTGACGATAAAGAACAAGTACCAACTACCGATGATCAATGATCACTTTGACCAACTGCAGGGAGCTAAAGTATTCTCCAAGATTGATCTTCGATCAGGATACCACTAGTTGAAGATCTGAGAACATGATATACCTAAGACAACTTTTACCACAAGGTATGGGCTATATGAGTACACGGTCATGTCATTTGGATTGACTAATGCCCCTGCCTATTTTATGCGTATGATGAACAAGGTGTTCATGTAGTTTTTGATAAGTTTGTTGTGGTGTTCATTGATGATATTTTGGTATACTCGAAGAATGAAGAGGAACACAATGAACACTTGCGCTTAGTTCTCGAGAAGCTCAGGGAACATCATCTATATGCCAAGTTCAGCAAATGTGAGTTTTGGTTGAAGGAAGTTGGATTTCTTGGACATGTTATATCAGGAGAAGGTATAGCAGTAGAGCCTACCAAGGTTCAGTCTGTCACTGAGTGGTTGGCACCCACCTCAGTTGGAGAGATCCGCAGTTTTCTGGGACTCGCGAGATATTATAGGAGGTTCATTGAGAATTTTTTCCAAGATTGCGAAACCCATGAAAGAGTTGTTGAAGAAGGATACCAAATTCAAATGGACCGAGGAATGTGAGGCCAGTTTCCAGGAGTTGAAGAAACGTTTGGTTACAGCTCCAGTGTTGATTCTTCCGGATATACACAAGGATTTCCAAGTGTATTGTGACGCTTCTCGCTTGGGACTTGGTGGTGTACTTATGCAGGACGGAAGAGTTGTATCATATGCCTCACGACAGCTTCGACCTCGCGAGTTGAATTATGTCACGCATGATTTGGAGTTAGCAGCCGTAGTGCATGCGCTCAAGACCTAGAGACATTTTCTTATTGGAAGCCGTTGTGATGTATACATGGATCATAAGAGTTTGAAGTATATTTTCACATAGAAGGAGTTAAATCTCAGGCAAAGGAGATGGTTGGAGCTCATAAAGGATTATGATATGAAGTTGCATGATCATCCAGGAAAGGCTGATATCGTAGCAAATGCTTTAAGCTGCAAGAGTTATGTCAATAACCTCGTAAGCGGAGGATTACTGCAGGAGTTAGTCGAGGATCTCAAGGAATTTCGCTTGGAGATAGTTCCAAGAGGTTTTGTTGCAGGAATGGAGGTTCATTCTACATTATTGGGAAATATTCGAGAATCTCAGAAGGGTGATAAGGAAGTTGCTGAAATAAAGGAAAATATGAGAAAAGGAAAAGCCAAGGGTTTTCGTGAGGATGAGCACGAAATGTTATGGTTTGAGGATCGTGTATATGTGCCCAATAATGTGGAGATCAGGAAGTTAATACTTTAGGAGGCTCATGACTCACCATACTCGATTCACCCCGGAAACACCAAGATGTATTTGGATTTGAAGGAACGTTCTAGTGGATAGGTATGAAGAAGGATGTTGCCGAGTATGTAGCAGTATGTGATGTATGTCAGAGAGTGAAGGCAGAACATCAGAAGCCAGCAGGATTACTTCAGCCTATGCCGATACCCAAATGGAGGTGGGACAAGCTTGGCATGGATTTCATCATCATATTACCCAGGAGAAGATGAGGTTATGATTCCATATGGGTGGTAGTTGATCGCTTGACCAAGGTAGCTCACTTTATCCACATGAAAACCACTTATACAAGCGCAAAGTTGGCCAAGATATATATGACCAGGATCGTATGTCTGCATGGAGTTCTGAGGACCATCATATCAGATAGAGGGACACAGTTTACCTCGAAGTTTTGGAATCAGTTGCACCAGACTTTGGGTACCAGGCTAGAGTTTAGTATAGCCTTTCATCCACAGACAGATGGACAGACCGAGAGATTCAATCAGATTCTGGAGGAATGTTGAGAGCTTGTGCGCTAGATTATGGATCTAGTTGGGATGACAATTTGCCTTATGCAGAGTTCTCATACAACAACAGTTACCGGGCTAGTTTGAAGATGGCACCTTGCGAAGCTTTGTATGGTAGAAGGTGCAGGACACCATTGATGTGGGATGAAGTTGGAGACTGTCAGTTGTTTGGACCAGATTTGATCAAAGAGTCTGAAGAGAAGGTTAAGTTGATTCGAGATAGACTGAAGGTAGCTCAGTCCAGGCAGAAGAGTTATGTCGATACTAAACGCAAGGAGGTAGTCTATGAGATTGGAGACAGAGCATATCTTCATGTATCACCACTGCGAGGTGTTAAACGATTTGGAGTTAAGGGAAAGTTAGCCCTGAGATTAGTAGGACCATACAAAGTTTTGGAGCGTATGGGAGAAGTGGCCTACAAGTTGGAGTTACCCGAAGTATTGTCAGGAGTTCATGATGTGTTTCACGTTTCCCAGTTGAAGAAGTGCCATGCTGAGATGGCCGATATTCCTCTAAGAGATACAGTGCCCCTGGAAGCAATTCAGTTGGAAAGTGATCTAACCTACGAGGAGAAACCCGTCAAGATTCTCGAGTTTGGCAGCCGAGTTACACGCAGTGATCGAACCTATGAGGTTTGGGCGGTGAAAATTATTTGTGGTATTATTAGGATTTTACTTATTTTTTATTAGGATTTTTCTTTCGGGCGAATATAGAAAAACTTCTCGCCCGACAGGGCCAAAGGCCCAGCCGAGCCGACCCGCTCGCTCACGCCACCTTCCTGCCGGGCGGAGGAGTCCCACCGCGCGCCGCCGCCGGCCGTGTCCGAGGCGAACATGCCTTCCGAGGCCGACCCACCCCTGCGCCCCCTCGCCCAAGCCAGCCCCCTCGGCCTTTATAAGCCGAAGCCCCGGCCCCCTCCTCCTCCACATCGCCGCCGCCGCAGCTCGCCGCACTGAGCCGCGCCGCCTCCGCCATCGGAAGCCGCAGCTCGTAGCGCCACCGCCGCCGCTCGCCGCCTAGCCTCGCTGCACCGCGCTGCGCCCCGCCGCCCACTGCCATGCCATGCTGCTGCCGGACGACACCGCCGTCGCCGGTTTCGTTTGGCCGAACCGGTAAAGCCAAAGAAAACCACCCATTTTTTAGTTCGGTTTTTTGGATCATTTTTTTAGGTTTTTGTTATTTAGCGAACGTTCACTGGTTTGATTGTTTTAGCGAATGGTTTTCGTTCGTTTAGTTCTGTTAGCAAACGTTCGATCGTTAGGTTTTTCTTTTTATTTAGTTTTCGGCCAAGGATCTATCCGCGAATACTTTTATCACAGATTATTCCCTGAACTTCAAACCTTCGCTACTTTTTGCTCGTTCGTCCAAATCCAGTGAAACCAATGCCAAAATCTTCGTCTTGTTTTCAAGCATATTTGACATTCGAACTTTTTTGGCTGTAGTTTGATTTTCGGAACTCTGATTTGATTGTTTCTTTTTGCAAATTGAAGCTCTTCAGTTGAACTTTCAGTTTGGATCTTTTATCTTGAGTTTTACCCTTGCATCTTATGCTTAAGCTTATGTATGCTATTGTTTGTTTACGATAGAGTTTCCGGAGTGCGAAGCGTGCTACTACGAGTCACTAGGGTTTTCAGATCGTCAGCAAGGCAAGTAACACTTTCATCATATCCCTTTATTACCCAGTTTTTATGCATTAGTTTCAATCCTCAAACACTGCATGGTTAGGACTTGATAATATGTGGGTATCAGGAAGTAGCTGATGAGGTCGAACCTATTGTCTTTTACTTCAAACCCTGGGAGTTACTTCTACGTTATGCTTGTACCGCTATGCTATGCTCGTAGACGTGGATTGGTTTGAGAGTATTCATGAAAGTTGTGAGAGATTATTGTTAACTAAGGTTTTATTTAAGGTGGCAACATTAATACACATCTAGGTGGATTGGTCTGTGGGCACCTGGGGAATCCAGTGTTGTCCAAGGAGAATCCCGGGGTATCCGTGTGATGTTTTTTTCCTATGGTTTGCCACCCATGCTCAAAGGGATCATAAGATTATTCATGCTAGAAACTTCCGTGTTGAGCCACAAGCCATTATGGGCTCTGGCATAGTTGAGTAAGTTGTGGGAAACCTTTCCATGATGGGCTAACAGATGTAGGGGAATTGTAGGTGTACCGGCCTGTCTATCGGTTAAGGGGACCTCTTTGGAAAGACTGTGTCTCGGTCATCCGTTTCTCAAACATCATGCAGTGCGAGAAATCAAACGGAGGATATTGAGTCTTGTGGGGAAAAGTGTGTAAACCTCTATAGAGTGTACAAACTAATCATGGTTAGCCATTTCCCCGGTTATGGATATCTCGAGTATCTGGTGCTTGAATTATTATGTTGATCTCATCACTCTAATTGAATTAAGTTATTGGGTTATTGACTATTAATTTGGGATTGAGATGGGGTTACCATTCTCAATGTTTATCAACCAACTTTGTAGCTAAATATAATTTACTCCTTTGTTTTAGGGAAAAACTTGCTTTATGCAAATGATAACCATAGAGCCTCCACCAGCCATATATGCATATAGTTATAGTTGTTTCATGTTCATTGCTCTATAGTGTTATTTTGCTAGCATATTCCATGTGATGACCTACACAGGCTGCAACATATTATGTTGCAGAGTTTTCAGACGAAGAGTAAGGTGCACTAGGTTGTTTTCATGCACTCAGCTATGCCGTTGGAGTTGATGGACTCATTTTTCCTTTGAAGCTTCCGCAGTTATCTTGTTTAGATGGCCTTCAGCCATATTATTGTAATGAGAACTCTCTTTGAGATATTCAATGTAATAAGTGTGTGATTGCACTCTGTTATAAATCCTCGAGTACTGTGTGTGTCAGCATTACCGATCCAGGGATGACACTTATGCATAGAGATTTGACCGTTTGAAGTCGGATCGCTACACAAATTTATGCCATGAAGACCGTGGTAGGTTGAGATTGAACATACAGAGCGCTCCCTGAAATCATTCGGAATGGTGAGATAGAACTTCGTTTCCGACTGGCCATGACCATAGTTTCCTGATTTGTGCTCGCACTGTGGACACATGAATGAACACCCATGAATCAGTTAGAACAAAAATGATTCCATGGCGATTTCCGCCGGTTGATTAACAGCGATGGACGGAATGAGATAAGAGATGAGTGAATATTTCGCTAATTAAGTTGATTACCTTCTCCATGAGAAAAATCCCCGACCCAATCTCGTAGAAAACCCAAGTGGACCAGAGTCTAGAATGTCGGTGCAGATAGGTGGCGGAAAGCGGTAGAGGTGAAATCCGGTGTCGTTTGGAGCGCGACATATGCCCGCCGCCAACAGCCGTCGAGCTTAGGGTGTAGAGTTTTGGAGGATTCCGCGGTGAGTGAGTGGGGACGAAGTGGGCGAGGGTTTTCTTTCCTTTTGCATGTGTGAGTGAACACACACAGTTCGCAGAGGCGACGGAGATGAATCGTGTGCGATAGTAAATCACCGAGATTGAATGGGAATCCAAATTTCCTTTGTCCTTCATCCATGAGTTTTTTTTCTACGATGAACATAAACCCTGCTAATCACCGTGTTCAAATTTGACACTTTTCCGGGTTCATTTACAATATTTTGGGGATTATGTGTATTTTGTAGGCATTAATGCACGTAATTCAAATTCAAACAATCGGTGCATGAAAGGGTGCACAAGAACGGTCTGGAAAACCATGCTCGTACTATTTAGTACATTCTCATGCCTTTTACAAGGAATGAGCAGATATTTTACGGAAATGTGTGGCAATAGTCAACCATAAACGCGTCGTTTACTGGGTTAAAAACTATACAAAAATGTAATACATGCTTGGAAAACACATGACGCATTGTGTGGTGCCATGGTATGACCTCACCGTGCCCTGGTAAAAATGTCGTCATGCACGTCTTTCATAAAATGAACCATCACCGAGGAAGTTTCATGGTTTTGAGGGGGAAATCACCAAGATTGAAGAGGGTCCAAATTTCCTTGGTCCTATGTCCACGAGTTTTTTCTATGATGAACATACAACCTGCAAATCACTTTGTTCAAATTTGGCACTTTTTCGGGTTCATTTGCCATATTTTGGGGATTATGTGCATTTCCTAGGCATTAATGCACATAATTCAAGTTCAAACAATCGGTGCATGAAAGGGTCCACAAGAACGGCGTGGAAAACCATGCTTGTGCCATTTAGTAAATTCTCATGCCTTTTACAAGGAATAATGGATAGATATTTCGTTGAAATGTGTGGCAATATTCAACCACAGATGTTTGTTTGTTGGGTTTTCAACTATAGAAAAAATGAAATAAATGCTTACAAAATATGACGCCTGTCATGGTGGCATGGTATGACCTCACCATGCCCTGGTAAAAATTTGAGAAGGTTTGGCTTATGTCATCATGCACGCCCTTCATAAATCGAACCATCACCGAGGAAGTTCCATGCTTTCGAGAGGGAAAATCCCCAAGATTGAAGGGGAATCCAAATTTCTGTCCTAATATGTCATTCAATTTTTTTCCAACGATCAACATACCGCCTCAAATGTGACATGTTCAAATTTGACATTTTCCCGGGCTCATTTACCATATTTAGGGGATTATGTGCATTTTCTAGGCATTAATGGACATAATTCTAATTCGAACAATCGGTGCATGAAAAGGTGCACAAGAACAGTCTGGAAAACCATGCTCGTGTTATTTAGTACATTCTCATGCCTTTTACAAGGAATGGATAGATATTTCAAGGAAATATGTGGCAATAGTCAACCATAAACGCGTCGTTTACTCGGTTAACAACTATACAAAAAGTGAAAGACATGGATGGAAAACATGACACCTGGCGTGGTGCCATGGTATGGCCTCACCATGCCCAAGTAAAAATTGGAGAATGTTTTCCTTATGTCGTGATGCGTGCCTTTCATAAATCAAACCATCACCAAGGAAGTTTCATGGTTTCAAGGGGGAAATCACCAAGATTGAAGGGGGTCCAAATTTCCTTTGTCCATGAGTTTTTTTCTAGGATGAGCATACAACCTGCGAATCACCGTGTTCAAATTTGGCACTTTTCCGGGTTCATTTGCCATATTTAGGGGATTATGTGCATTTCCTAGGCATTAATGCGCATAATTCAAGTTCAAACAATCGATGTATGAAAGGGTCCACAAGAACGGCCTAGAAAACCGTGCTCATGCCATTTAGTAAATTTTCATGCCTTTTACAAGTAATAATGGATAGATATTTCGTTCAAATGTGTGGCAATAGTCAACCACAAATGTTTGTTTGTTGGGTTTTCAACTATAGAAAAAATGAAATAAATGCTTAAAAAACATGACGCCTGGCATGGTGCCATGGTATGACCTCACCATGCCCTGGTAAAAATCTGAGAAGGTTTGGCTTATGTCGTCATGCATGCCCTTCATAAATCGAACCATCACCGAGGAAGATCCATGCTTTTGAGAGGGAAAATCCCCAAGATTGAAGGGGAATCCAAATTTCCGTCCTAGTTTGTCATTCAGTTTTTTTTCAACGATCAACATACCGCCTCAAAGGTAACGTGTTCAAATTTGACATTTTCCCGGGCTCATTTATCATACTTAGGGGATTATGTGCATTTTCTAGGCATTAATGGACATAATTCAATTTCAAACAATTGGTGCATGAAAAGAAGCACAAGAACGGTCTGGAAAACCATGCTCGTGTTATTTAGTACATTCTCATGCCTTCTACAAGGAATGGAAAGATATTTCAAGGAAATGTGTGGCAATAGTCAACCATAAACGCGTCGTTTACTCGGTTAACAACTATACAAAAAATGAAACACATGGATGGAAAACATGACGCCTGGCGTGGTGCCATGGTATGGCCTCACCATGCCCTGATAAAAATTGGAGAATGTTTTCCTTATGTCGTTATGCGCACCTTTCATAAATTGAACCATCATCGAGGAAATTTCATGGCTTCAAGGGGGAAATCACCAAGATTGAAGGGGGGGTCCAAATTTCCTTTGTCCTTTGTCCTTTGTCCATGAGTTTTTTTCTACGATGAACATACAACTTGCAAATCACCTGTTTAAATTTGGCACTTTTCCAGGTTCATTTGCCATATTCAGGGGATTATGTGCATTTCCTAGGCATTAGTGCGCATAATTCAAGTTCAAACAATCGATGCATGACAGGGTTCACAAGAACGGCCTAGAAAACCATGGTCGTGCGATTTAGTAAATTCTCATGCCTTTTACAAGGAATGGACAGATTTTTTGATGAAATGTGTGCCAACAGTCAACCACAAATGTTTGTTTGTTGGGTTTTCAAGTATAGAAAAAATGAAATAAATACTTAAAAACATGACGTCTGGCATGGTGCCATGGTATGACCTCACCATGCCTTGGTAAAAATTTGAGAAGGTTTGGCTTATGTCGTCATGCACGCCCTTCATAAATCGAACCATCACCGAGGAAGTTCCTTGATTTCGAGGGGGAAATCCTCAAGATTGAAAGGGAATCCAATTTTTTTTCTTTGCCCTGGAGTTTTTTCTACGACAAACATACACCCTGCAAATCACCGTGTTCAAATTTGGCATTTTTCCAGGCTCATTTACCATATTTAGGGGATTATGTGCATTTTCTAGGCATTTAGCGCATATAAATCCAATCCAGCTACAGGTGCACGGGTGTTATGTGAGGGACGTGGATTGCCGTTCGATCGCGGCGCATCCAACGGTGCACACGCGTGATCCGCGTGGCTGCGGTTCCATCCAATCATAACGCAACACACAATAGGCTCAGCGCACACTGTTTCCGGAAGCGACAGAGATGAACCGTGTGCGAAAATGAACGAGAAAAATCATAAGGGAAGCCAAATTTCTGTTGTTGTTTGTCGTTTGTCGTTGAGCTCTTGAATACCACCGCGCTGTATGGCTGCCCGGCCCCTCCGTCCCAGAGCTCTCTCTAGGCGTCGTCCATGGCACCGTGGCACATAGTAACTGGTAAGGAAGCGATGGCAATCCGCCGCGCCGCGTTCCTCGCGGCCCGCGACCGCACACATGGTAAGGAAGCAATGGCATCTTGCGGCGCCGAGTTCATCGCCGCCACCGGCCAGATAGTTACATGGGCCGACTTTGAGGCTGCCATGGCTGAATGGGTGGTGGATCTAGAGGCGGCCAAAGCCGCACAGAAGGAGCGGAAAAGGCAGAAAGCAGTCAAGATAAGAGAGTCCCGATGTCGGTGTCAAAACCGGCGGATCTCGGGTAGGGGGTTCCGAACTATGCATCCAAGGCGGATGGTAATAGGAGGCGGCGGTTCTCGATTCTTCAGTAGCCCCCTGAACCGGTCTTCAAGTTGGGGACGCTCCTCGATTCTTCTGAACTGTTCTTCATGTTCGGCCGTCGGTCTTGAAAACTGGTTCAACAAGTCTTCTTCGAACTTGAGGATCACCAACGTGCATCCGAAGAGTTTATACGTCGGGTATCCGAGAGCCCCTTTAAGTTTTCGGCCTTTATCAATACCTTGTTATTTTTATGCCACACATCGGCTTTGAAGTTGTTCCCGGGCGGCAGCGCCCTCTTGCGTCCGAGCTCCAACGCTGGACTGCATTCGAGGTATCTTTTGCAGACGAGCACCAACACCGGACCGCTTCCGAGCTCCAACGCCGGAATGTATCCGAGCTCCAATGCCGGACTATGTCCAAGCTCCAACGCCGGACTATATCCGAGCTCCAACGCCGGACTATATCTGAGGTGTCATAAATCACCTTGGTTCAAAAAAGTTGAAGGAGTTTAGCCAAGCTTAATGCCGGGAATGCCCTCTATGGAGCCAGCCACTAGCGCCCGAGTTTTATGCCGGACTGCTTCCGAGGTGGTGCACCACCCTGACTGTGGGCCGATTTTTTGTCAATATTTTTTATTGGTGCAATTTATTCTCTGCCGAGATATATAGCCAGTAGCCCTCAAGGTGTGTATCGGTCTAAAACCCGAGATGCACCTGAAGGATGACATAAGACCGCTGATCCCAGTAGCCGCTGAGACTCAGGTTGATTTGCAAAATCGGTCTGAGGATCAACTCCTAGCTCGGCAGAATACTTTGGGACACAAAAAGCGGTGTGCAGAGTCCTCGGGACTCAGGTTGGGTGCGGCCGACCAACCTGAGGATCATAATCCTCGAAAACTATATTGCACTTAAATTTTCTGCACTGGAGTGCCAATGCAGTAGCCCCCGAGACACTGGTCGGGTCGCAACACCAGATCAGGGGATCGATACGCCCCTTTAATATTAGTAAATGATAAGCCCGAAGCCCAGTAGCCCCCAGCCTTAATGCGGGCACGGGTGGCCGAAATAAGGATCGATATCCAGAGTAAAGTCACAAATCATGTGTAATGATTCTATGTATCCAAGTACTTTACATCATTAATGCTCGGATCCGCATTGTACAAAACTTTGTTGACCGACCATCGGCTTCCACCTCCTCGGTCAGTAGCCGAGGAGTGTTTGTCCTACTTTATAAAGCCTTTATGAAGGCAAAGATTTACAACAAACAAGGCAATCTGGCCATACGGTTTTATAAACAAAGGTATGCAGAGAGATATGTTATATTACTGTTTAACATAAGAATGTCTTCCAAAGAAAATAGTCCCGCTATCGGTTCCTTTCTTTGGGTTGTCATGCTAAGCATGACCATGAAACCTCAGCTCTAATGTAAGAGCAAAATATTGAGGATTTTGTTTGGGAGGCTAGGTATTGACCCCCGGTAGTGTTCGGCGACAATTGAGGTCAAGCTGTAAACACTTCGGCCAATGTTATGAATGGCCCGTCATTTAACACAGTTATCGGATCACTGACCAGTTTACGCTTATTGTGATAGTCAGTTTTCGGCTTTCTCCACTGAGGTGCTTAACCATGTGAGCTGGAAGCACAATCACAGTGGTTCTCCCTTTGCACACCTAGCCGAACAAAGCGGAACGTAGGAGGCAAGCGCAGGAGCCGGGCAACCCAACTATTGATCGAAGACATAATTCAAAACCGATGCATATTTAGCAATATCCAAGAATGTTTTTGCCGAATCTCTAAAGGTGTCCGGTGATGCACTGCGAGACTTGTGCTGAAAACACACAAATAGTTTAAAAGTGTCATAAGCTTGGAAAACCAAAAAAATGTCAGTAAAAACTTGACGTCCGAACAAGATCAAGTGTTCGGTGCCAATCCGAAAATTGGTCTTACTTTTGTGCTTCTGTCGTGCATTAATATGACACATCCGATCTCAAGACTTCAAGCGAGTCAGCCTACGGCTGCAGCCTCCTATCCCGAAGGCGGAGTGCTGCTCGTTAGACCAGTTTAGCGAACTAAACTCGAGCGGCCACTAGAGAGAAAATGGGTTATCTGGCTATTGACCACACACTTGCGTCGAAAAAGGAGTGATGGAAAAAGATTTTGCAACGACTAGGAAGAAAACACATTTACTATAAAACAACTCCTATAGATTTTTAAGAGCCCCCAAGTGACTTGGGTAAAAGAATTTTATGTATAATGATTGTATGTACCGAAGTACTTATATCATATCTGTGTTCACCCGAACTTTAAACGTGTCTTAACCGACCATCGGCTTCTCCCTCTTCGGCCAAGGGCCGAAAAGTGTCATGTACTCCACCTGTCGAGAGTATCGACGGTGTTTCCGATGACCAGGCAATCAGGCCATAAGGCTGTAACTGACAAAGCACGCTCAGGGAAATTATGCTATATTACTAACGAAGTGTAAGAAGCATCTTCGAATAAAATAGTACCTCCACCGATACCTTTCTTCGGTTGCTCATTGTTACTATGAGACTTGTGCAATAGATTTTTTGTACTCATGAGTTCCGTTGTGTGCCGACCATAATTGAAAACAATAAGAGCGCTAGCTTTCGGCTTCACCCAGTCTGAGGTACTAACTCGGATGACCCGGTAGTAACAATCGCAGAGGTGCTCCCTTTACTCCCTAGCCAAACAATCAGGAACGTAGGGGTAAGCACATGAGCGAGGCAACCCAGCTTGCAAATCTCTTAGGTCAATATGGTGCATATTGTGGCGTAATACACGAACAAGGAACGAAGCCGTACAAGTATAATCATATGCGAGAGGAAAAGCTCCATCAAGGGAGCCCCCAAATAAATGGGGTATTTGAATATGCGTGTCACAAACAAAGTTTTGACAAGGAACTTTGTCACAAACAACTTTGTGCCAAAAATTATAATGCTTGGTCGAACCAAATAAAATTTAAAACTGAAAGTTTTTGAGCATGAAAGCAACTTAGCTGATTAATGTGCTCGGTGTTAATGACGCGATTCGGGCTTGTGGAGGGACGAAGATGCCCATTAATCTGTAACAGATCCGACAAGGTTCACAGTCCTCGGCATGGACGAGGTCCCAGCCCCCAGGCCCGAGGTGTCCGAGCAAGGAGTTCGGCACTCCAAAGTAGTGACCACCTAACGCAGTCAAAATCGATTACCCGCACACATAAAACAGTGCAGTCCAGGAAATAATGATAATATATATATAATCCTTGCATAATTGCTTTATGCAAAAATAATTTATTTAAATAAATGTGGCCTAGCGCCGAAGCCAATGTCGATGCAGGGCGTCAGCGTGACGCGGTGAAGGCATGACAAAGCCTAAATTTGTAGGGCGGTCCGGGCTCCGGATGCGGCGTTCGCCGAACTATGTCTGGAAATTGACCGAACCACCACGCGACCGTTTTTAATGTGGCTGCCGTTTGATAGAGCTTTGTACAGATGATGGAACAAACTAGAGTTATAATTCCTTAAGAAAAATAAACCCAACAAGCAAAAATTCTTAGGATTAATAGCACCTGGTTTATTTATTGTTGCATTCCGAAGAAAAGCGACTCCCAAAATCGGGAATCGATCTGTACACCCATTGCCTGATGGGCGATAAAGCAATGGCGTGGTGATGTTGGCAAAGGTTGGCTTGCCGAGGCGAAGCCCTCAGTCCAGCTAACATGACGAAGCTGGTCGGCTGGTGACGCCGAAGTCACCGGAGTATGTTGATGAAGAAATAGCCAAGTCCCCTGTCCAGCCGAGGTGACAGAGCAGGCCGGTGAGGAGTTGTTGTAACTGCCATGTCAGCCGAGGTGTTGAAGTAGTTCGGCGTGATGGACATTGGCTCGAAGAAGCAACAGTGCGGCCATGCCGACCCAGGTCGTAACTTGTGACGCGGTCAATGTTGGTTTGATGAAGTGACCATTCGGTGATGCCGGTGTGCCTGCTCCATGTAATCTGTAGGGCGGCGATGTTGGTGATGATTTATCCTTGGCGATTCCGAACTCTTATTCGGCTCGCCGAGGTGAGGATCCGAAGAAGTTTAGCTCGGCTTAAAAAGCGACGACATGTCTAGCGCAACTCGGCAGTCGTGGAGCTATATTGCCGGACTGGTTTGACACCAGCGTGATGGCAAAGATTACCTCAGAGGAGGATTAAAATTTTATGGGCGTGTGTTAAAAACAACGCACAATACCTTAGAAGAAAATTCCTTTTAAAAAGGTTGTCAAATATCACGTTCATAAAGAAACATGAATTCGGGTCGGATCCGTATTCGCGCAGGAAACAGATCTGAAAAGTGATGCACTAATCGGAAGGTTCCCGGAGTTTGGACGGTCGAATCGAGCTGAAATTCTGAGGGGTGGTAGATATGGGAGTTCCACAGCAGATGAACAAGTTGATATTCCAAAGAACTTCTGAGCTAGGCTCTGGAGACCACACCCTAAACTCGTCCAGATTCCCGTCTGGATTTGATAGGGCTCCGGTATATCGTACATTGTCAGAGATTCCTCCATCGGAACTCGATGAAATTTTCCAGGGTTGTTGTAGACTCGATTCTGCACAATTCCACCGAAGCGATCGTTAAAACGACACTCAAGGAGGCAGTGGCGGAGGATACGCGTTCGCTATCCAGAAAAACAGCACGGTCGCCCGAGGGCAATGTTGACGTTGAGCCCCCGGGCTCAATGGACGATTCCTCCATGATCTTGATAGAGATCGGAGTTGGTGTTGATGAAGGCCCTCGTCCGAACATGACGATCGGAGGCAAGGGAAAGTCCTCGGTCAAGCCAAGGTGACCAGTCGAGCCGGTGACGAAGATGTCGACATCGCAGTTAATCTGCAGACGAGCCATCGATCCTTTTGCCGATCACACAGCGGAACTCTCAATGAAAGCACCATTGTCGGTGTCAAAACCGGCGGATCTCGGGTAGGGGGTCCCGAACCGTGCGTCCAAGGCGGATGGTAACAAGAGGTGAGGGACACAATCTTTACCCAGGTTTGGGCCCTCTCGATGGAGGTAATACCCTATGTCCTGCTTGATTGATCTTGATGATATGAGTATTACAAGAGTTGATCTACCACAAGATCGTAGAGGCTAAACCCTAGAAGCTAGCCTATGATTCTGATTGTTGTTTTCTCTATCGACTAGCCTGACCCTGGTTTATATAATGTACCAGAGGCCTGGGATAACAAGAGTCCTAGCCAAATACGCCGGTGGGGAAGGAGTCCTTGTCTTGACCGCCAAGTCTTGTGGAATCTTCCTTGTATGTGGAAGCTGTTCGAACTGGCCCATGAGTATACGGCCATGGGGGTCCTCGGCCCAATCTAACTGACCGGGAGACGGCGTGGTGAGTACCTCGTAGTCCAGGACACCGTCACCCGCCACCGCAAGAAAAAAGAGGCCGCACGCCGTGGTGAGGAGAGCTTGGCGGAGATCGAAGCACGATGGGCTGCCGCCTACAAGGCCGGGAAGGAGAATGCCAGCATCTGGCCAGCATGCCCTGATTGCAGCATATGAGAAGTAGTTTAAGTTTGTAGTATTAGAGCAAATTAATAGTAGTACTTTAAGTTTGTAGTATTAACGTACAATGTCGGTAAGAACATCCTTTGAGGGCTTTGAGCATTGATTAGCATGTGTGCTTGTGTGTGTGTTTTTGCGTTAATCATTAGAAGATCACAAAACACACAGTTTCTATGTCGTAACCGTCTGCGTTTTTTGCGTTAATGACCCACAAGTCAGTTAACTGTGTGATATTTCCTAATAAACCAGGCGTACCATTAACCGAAAAAATCAAGTATACGTGTACATTTTTTGGAGACGGGATCTGCCAACTTTCTTTTTTCTCGCACACGAGTATTTTACGCGCTTCATCTGCGTTGTGTGTTTCCCCCGCCCAAGTTTCAAGTTTCGCACCGAAATTTTCATTAGGCGCGCGATTTCAGAATTTATTCCTCCAGTCACATCCCCTTCCCCTCAGTATCCCCCCGCCCTCGCCCCTCCCCCTACCGGCATCTCAAACCGCCACCGCCGCAACCACATCTATGTTTTGCTCGGATCCAGTCAGGTTACCACCAATCTCTATCACGTCCCCGGCCTGATTGCTTAAATGGCGCCCGCGAAACATCCTCATGCCTCCAAATCCCCCCCCCCCCCCCCCCGCAGGAGCTGATGGTAGTCCATGGCGTGATGGCCATTGTGCGTGTTGACCCAGAGGAACACCTCGCCTCCGCCGCCGCCCCCGACATGGTGCAGGCTCTGGCCCAGATGAAGTCCCCCAGCGACTACCCCCTAGGACTTAACAGGTAAGATCTGACCAGCTAAATCTTACCAATACCACTTGCAATGGCTATGATTTGTACGGTTGATGTATTAAGCATGTATGTGCCTTGTTTATTTCAGTACTGCACACTGTGTGATGTTCAAATATTACCGTGTCCAGCTCAATTTCACCAATACTAGCAACAAACTTACAACACATGACTTAGGATATCACTAGAGATGCTGCCCATTTGCTATTTTTAGTGGATGCTAACCCTGTTGTACTTAACATGCCTGTCCATGTACTTACGCGGGGTCATAACAACCGATGCTTTTGTTTGCCGTCGAGGTGAGCTGCATCCCATGTCTTACAATATTTCACATAATTTGTGCAATTGTTGTTTAACTTCTACCATTTACTGGTTGCCTATAGGTACACATGTCAGTGGCACTGATCCACGCTTCGACCCGGAGGAATAGCTCGCCTCCATCGTCGCTGACTTTGGGTGAGCTCTGGCCAAGATGAAGTGCCCCAGCAACTACCTCTCAGGACTTACCAAGTATGTACTCACCAATTCAATCTTACCAATACCAGTTGCAATTAATGGCTATGTTCTGTACGGTCGATGTATTAAGCATGTTCTAGTAAACATGCCTGACACGTTTTTGCTACTTTCCCTACCTTTTTATAGACATCTGGGCCATTCTCTGCTCTGGCAGCACCTGCCTCGTGATGTTTAACTATGCCAATTGCATTTTTATGAGTACCGGTTTCAATGTCTATTAAGCCTGTTGCAATTAATAGTTGAATCCGTTTTTAAATAGTGGTATTTCAATGGCTACAAACTTACAAAACATGACTTAGGATGTTGTTAAGCCTGTGGCAATTAACAGTTGTATCCATTTTAATTCTGTCCATTTGCTACCATGCTACTCTCCGCAATGAAGATATACTAGAGATGTTGCCCCATTTGCTATTTTTGGTGGATGCTAACCCTGTTTTACTTAACATGCTTTTCCATGTACTTACACAGGGTCATAACGGCTAATGTTGTTGTTTGTCATCAAGGTTAGCTGCATCCCATGTCTTACAGTATTTCACATCATTTGTGCAATTGTAATTTAACTTCTACCATTTACTGGTTGCCTGTAGGTACACATGTCAGTGGCACTGATCCACACTTCGACCCAGAGGAACAACTCGCCTCCACCACCGCTGACTTGGGCGGGCTCTGGCCAAGATGAAGTGCCCCAGCAACTACCTCTCAGGACTTACCAAGTATGTACCCACCAGTTCAATCTTACCAATACCAGTTGCAATTAATGGCTATGTTTTGTACTGTCGATGTATTAAGCATGTTGTAGTAAACATGCCTAACACGTTTGAGCTATTTTCCCTAGCTTTTTATAGACAACTGGGCCATTATCTGCTCTGGTAGCACCTACCCTGTGATGTTTAACTCTACCAATTGCATTTTTATCAGTACCGGTTTCAATGGCCATTAAGCCTGTTGCAATTAACAGTTGTATCCATTTTTAAAGAGTTGTATTTCAATGGCTACAAACTTACAAAACATGAATTCGGATGTTGTTAAGCCTGTTGCAATTAACAGCTGTATCCATTTTTTAATCCGTCCCTTTGCTACCGTGCTACTCTTTTGAAATGAAGATATCACTACAGATGCTGCTGTTTTATTACCATTTGCTATTTTTGGTGGATGTTAACCCTGTTGTTGTTAACATTGGCTTTCCATGTACTTACACAGGGCTACAATGGGTGATGTTGTTGTTTGCCGTCGAGGTTAGCTGCATCCCATGTCTTATACACCATCTATTCCTAAATAAAAGTATTTTTAGATATTCCAATATAAACTACATAAGGATCAAAATGAGTGAATCTAGATTCTAATCTAAACTATATCTATAATTCTATATACATTCGTATGTAGTTCATATTGAAATCTCAAAAAAAAATACTTGTACTTAGGAACATAGGTAGTTGTATTTTACATCATTTGTGCAATCTCAGTTTAGCTTCTAACATTTACTGGTCGCTTGTAGGTACAAATATGAGCGGTGCTGATCCAATCTTCGATCCCTTTTGCGTATGGGGCAATGAGATATTCATGAACAAGCGTCAAGTGAGGAAACTAAGAAAGATTGTTAGGCGAAAGAAATGGGTGATTGGAATTAAGCTATTTATTTACACTTTGTCAAAGACAACAGTGAACTTTAGGATGGTAAGTAATGTGTTTCCTTTTCCCCTGCCCACAACAAGTTACTCTATTAGACCTCAGTATCTGATATTTTTCTCTTTTCAGTGGTTTCTGAAGCTATTTACTGATGATTACCTTGCAAACTACATGACCGGAGTGGAGGCAACTAAGGTTAAAGTATATAATTCATGCTACCATGATAATGCTCTAGAAGTCTTCCTGAAGGCAGTGAAGGATGGGCGGGCGATCGTCACAAGGGGTTGGACAAAAGTTGTTCGTGCCTATGGCATGCAGGAAGGCACATTATGGGCATTCCGCTTCTTCAACACTGCCGTCAGTCAAATTGATTTACACTTGTCTCTTCACCTTTACCACCTTTAAATATTGTGGTTCATCATAGTTAATTGTTGCCTAATCTTGTAATTACTGAACATATTGTACTGGCAACTTTATTTATGGATTCATTGTTGAACCATTATGCTGACAATTTGAATTGCATGTTTCGTATTTCAAAATTTCCAATTAGAATAATAAATTACAGGGAAAAATGAAAAGAGAACAGACGGTCATGGAACTTTGCAAACGGCTCTGGCAGTAAAAGCGCTTGTGATAGCCCAAGCCACATAGTTTTCTACATCAAATCATGTGTGATGTAGTTAATGAAAGCAAACAGTTAACCAAGGCAGACCGTGTGTGATAGTTACACCTTTCACACACGAGTGTATACATAAAACCATGTGGGATGTACATATGAACGGAAACGTTTTCCCTGGATTGACTATGTGGGATGTACATAAGAACGGAAACGTATTCCTTGGATTGACTGTCACTGGTGCACGTCGGTCCTAAATAAACGGTTTTTAACCCCTTTCCACGATGGCATCTGGAACCGTCGCCAAGTGAGTGTGGGTGATAGGTGGGTCCTTCCCACACGACCCAGAAACCGTTGGGGATATGCCCTCCTGGCACACACACGTTCGGCAAAATGAGGTCGTGTGTGACCAGCAAGCGCTCAAATATGGAAATACGTACAATACAGCTAAAATACAATTATACAGCGAAATTGTTTCCGGTCGCAATTACATCCCACACAGTCAGTCCCCGCTAAACGTTTCCGTTCATATGTACATCCCACCCAGTCGTTCCAAGGAAAACGTTTCTGTTCACAGGTACATCACACACAATTTTTCCTGTTAAATCGTTTGTGATAGCGTTGCCATTGCACACGTTATTAATAATTTTATCGTTTGCGTTATTGAATGCATCACACACGGTGCATAGAAATAAACTGTGTGGCAAAGGCTGTCCATCACACACACTTTTTATGTGATAAACGTTTGCACAAGGTGGCCTAACGCAAACAGTTTTCAAGAGAAAGTCGTGTGTGCAGTGGAGATTGATCGCACACATAGTGGATCCTAGAAACGTTTCTGATCCCCATGTATATCACAAACGTTTCGCTTTCGCAAACCGTGTGCAGTGTAATCCCTATTTAATCCATAATTAACCCAATTAATCCTAATTTAAAAATCACATGCCATGAATTTGAAAGTAGGCAATCACTTATTTCATATCCAACCATGTTTATTACAAATATAGGTTCAACCACGAATCCATAATTCAATGCACAGGTACATATACTGAAGAACTACAGAAGCACCAAGTAAAGAATGATGAACCACAGTTGTAGTAAAGACTATAAAGAGAGAGGCAAAAGACATTCTGGTTGCTGGAGAAGGTGAAGCGGAATGCCCATATTGTGCCCTCCTCCATGCGTAAGGCGCGCATGACTCTAGGCCAACCCCTTGTGATGGTTGCCTGTCCATCCTTCACTGTCTTCATTAGGACTTCTCGATGCTCATTGTAGTCTAGATGAAATACTTTAACCTTCATTGCATGTCCACCAATCATGTACCTTGCGAGGTAATCTTGAGTGAACTGCTTCGGGAACCACTGGGAACGAAAAAGATTCAGACATTGTTGTCTAACAACTCATTATGGGCAGTAAAAAGAGAAGGCTGCAGAGTTTATAGTTACCATCCTACAGCTCACTATTGTGTTGGATAGAGCATAAACAAATAATTTGCTTGCCACCATTCATATCTTTTTGCTAATAATCCTTATTAGTTTCCTCACTTGATGCTTGTTCATCAATATCTCATTGCCCCATACGCAAAAAGGGTCGATGCGTGGATCCTTGCCAAGGGCATATGTACCTACAAGCAACAAGTCAATATTAGAAGCTAACTAGCTAGTGTCCAGGCATGGATCTATATGCACTACATTATGGAACGATGGGGGGAGTACATGCCAAGGGATGAAGCTAACCTTGGCGGAAAATGGTGGCCACTCCTGTTGTTGTCCTGCATAAGTAGTGGAAAGGAATTATAAGTACAGTAATCTTAAAATCAAACAAATATAGCAAAGGTAAACAAAATCATCTCCAAATGATAGCTTGAATGTGTTGGTTTCAGCATGTTGTTAAAGCGGATATAAAATGGAAGGTAATGTTACCAACAACAGGCTTAACATCCATCAAATATTGCAATTCAAACTGGTATTGTTGAAAATGAATAGAACGTAGGTAATTGTTGGGGATATTACTACTGGACGTAAACCGGCCAGGAGTAGCTGGATTAACTTTATGAAGATTAGAAGCCCATGAAGATGTGAAGATGATGGCGCTTTACGAAGGCCCAAGGCCCAGAAGTGAGTTAAAGCTTGTAGATACAAACCGACTTAATCATGTAACTTGCTTTGTAAGATAGGAAGTGTAGAGACCGAACCGGAAACGTTTATGCTCCGGCTTCGGGACTCTGTAAACCGACGGGCGCCACCCATGTATATAAGGGCACGACCCGGCAGCGGTTCAGGGGATAGAAAAAAACTCGAGAGCCAGACAAAGCGGATTCGCTCCCTGGCCTTCGAAACCCTAGCAATACCAATCACAACTAGACGTAGGCTTTTACCTTCCTTGAAGGGGCCGAACTAGTATAAAACTTCCCGTATCCCCTTGTCCGGTTTAACCCCTTTAAGCTAACCCGTTGCGATGGCTCCACGACTAAGTCCTTTCACAAGGACATCTGCCGTGACAAACCCACGATAGTTGGCACCCACTGTGGGGCTATCGCACGATGGTTTCGAGTTCTTGAAGGGCAACTTTGATGGACTCAGGGGATACACTGTGGGCCGGATGACGAAGAGTCGTCGCGGCAAGATCTACATCAACAACGCATGATGGGGTCCCGAGGCCGATTCAATCGAATATGGGTACCGGGTCCCCTTTGGTGGGATTCACGTCTTCATCGACAAGATTGGTGAACCGACCCCTGAGCCGGACACCTGCACCGACATCATCGAAACGGCTCGGCGTACAAGTCCTTCGCCGGTTCAGCCCGTGACGAAGCATGTTTTCGTAGGTGTCATCCATGGAGCAAAATACGTGGACGGGCCGGCGTCCGAAGGAGAAACCATCGTCTGCTCTGACGACAAGTCTTCTCGAGAGACCGAATCGCTCTATCAGTTGCAGGATGGTCGGATTGGTGGAGGATCCGAGGGCAATAGTATTCCGGACTCCCCAGATCTGCCTAAACGGGCCGCTATCTTCATGGCCGGTACACAGTCGGCGCCTCACTCATCAATTGCTGCAGCAATACTCTTCGGTTCAACAACGGCCACACCGGCGGGGGCAGTAAGTTCTGCGCCGCCTCCGGCTCAGGTCCTGTCTGATTTGTTCGACGCTTTGGCAACATTGATGGCCGCAGAGGTGGATGCAGCAGCCAGGGATCAGCACAATGCGGAGATTGCAAAGATAAAAGATCAGATAGCCCAGGCTAAAGCAGACCTAGCGGCGGAGAACTCTAGGATGGCTACAAAACGGGCTGAGTTGGAAGCACAGGCCTACCAGATTAGGCTGGATCAGAACGCTTCCAAAGAAGTCATGAGATGAAGGTATCGATCGTGTCTCCCGTCGAGTTATGAGCCACAGAATCTCTTCAACACCCCAGGAGCAGGAGCTAATAACCAGCCAATACTGAACCAGGCAGAGGCACCAGGAACAGGAGCGCCGGTTCAACCACGCACGATGGACCCGCCTTGTAAGAACAACGTTGTACCGCAGTATGTACCAGCACCCCCCGGGCATTATTCCAACCCGTTGGACAATATCGTGGCCGCCGCTTCATGCCTAGCAGCCCTCCCAACTGACGGCGAGTCACCAGTTGCGATTGAGGCACGTCGGGCCAGGGATCTCCTTCAAACGGCGTTAAGACAGCAGCAGGTATATTCACACTGTTGTGAGAGGATTCATTCTACTCCCCGTTTGAGCCGGAGCTATAGTAGACACGTTGAGGATGAACCGGCTGTATCGAGCAGCGCACATCGCCATAATTCACCACGAGGACACAACCCGGCAGGGGGAGGTGCTAATGCACAAGATGTGGATCATGGCCGCGCACGTCGGGAGGCCGAGTTAGCAGCTCGTCACGGAGCGCGTCAACATACTCCGGTTCACCTCACCGCTTCAGTAGAACCAGGGGTGGTATTCAGTTCCTTAGGGGTGCCATGTCTCACCCCCGGTTTGCGTAATGTGATACTGCCCAAGGACTTCAAAGGACCTCGTAAGGTGCCCAATTACACCGCCGATTTGCAACCAGAGGCGTGGGTTGAAAGCTATGAGATGGCAATGGAGATGCTGGATGTAGATGAAGCGGTATGTGCTAAATACTTCACCATGATGTTGGAGGGAACAGCTCGTACTTGGTTGAAAAGCTTACCAACTAACTCTATCGGGTCATGGGCCGAATTGAAGCACCGGTTTATCCAGAACTTCAAAGATACTTGTAAGCATCCCATGTCAATCGTAGATCTGGCCGCTTGTATCCAAGAGGAGGGGGAGTCCACGACCCATTGGGTAAAGCGGGTCTCAACAATTTTGCATTCATCCGATCGTATCAATGCAGATAGCGCAGTGCTAACATTAGAGGCAATTGTCGTTTTTTGCCACTCAAACAGAAGTTGGGAAGACTCAAACGTCACTGCAATGATATGTCAACGCTTATGGCCGCTTTGGTTAAATACGCCGATTCAGATACTACCAAGGACCTCGACTCAGAGGAGGACAAGCCAGGGAAAGGGAAGAAGAGCGGCAATGCCAAGGGGCAGCAGCATAATCCGACAGGGCATGGAAACAATGGTAAGCGCAAGGCTGACAACAGTCTGGACTTTGTGGCTAACACCAACACTCAGGAGGATGGTCAGCGCTGTAAGGGTAAGCAGCCCCAAAGAGGCGGCGGGTCAGGCCCTAATTTAGAGCGCCTGTTAAATCAACCCTGTCCGAAGCACGGGTCCAAAGAGAAGCCAGCATCACATCTTTGGAAGGACTGTTATATCATGCGAGATTTCAAGAACTCCAATATGTTTCAGTATGATAATGTCCCACCCGGCGGTTCAGGAGGTGGTTTCCATGGGCCGGGTTACGGCGGTGGCAGTTCCGGTTCAGGATTTCAGGGTAATCAAACCGGATACAATAATCAAGTGAACCAGGGCAATCAAGGAGGTTACAACCATCAGGGGAACCAGCAGCAGCAGCACCAGTCGAGTTATCAGAGCAATCCTAAGCAGTTAAATAGTGGGCAGTATCATGTCTTCACCACTAGCTTGTGCAAACATGATCAGAAGCTTCACACGAGGGCGGTAAACTCTGTTGAACCGGCAGTGCCTCAGTATTTGCGCTGGTGTGAGCAGCCCATTTTGTGGAGTAGAGAGGATCACCCCCCGGGTTGACAATCCGGGTCATCTGGCTTTAGTAGTGGCCCCTTAGGTAGGGGGATACAAGTTCACTAAGGTGCTCATGGACGGGGGAAGCAGTATCAACATTCTATATTATGATACCTTCCGCCGTATGGGACTGACAGATAAGAATCTCAAACCGTCAAATACCGGTTTTTCATGGTGTGGTGCCTGGTAAGTCTGCATATCCAGTAGGCAAGATAGCCTTGGAGGTGGCTTTTGGAGATGATCATGATTCAAGATCAGAAACATTGACCTTTGAGGTGGTGAAAAACAAAAGTCTGTATCACACTTTGTTTGGGCGGCCGGCTTACGCTAAGTTCATGGCCAGACCATGTTATGTTTATCTGCAACTTAAAATGCCAGGTCATAAGGGGACCATTACAGTACATGGGAGTAGGAAGATTGCTTTGGAATGTGAGGAAGGTGATGCGGCTTATGCTGAGTCGGTTTGTGCCACGGAGGAGCTGAAGCTTTATAAAGACCAAGTTGATCCGGCAGACATGACTTCTTTGAAAAAGCCAGCTACGGAGCACGATCCGGCGTTGAAGTTTCAATCGGCCGCAGATACTA
Organism: Triticum urartu; assembly: GCF_003073215.2. Lineage (NCBI taxonomy): Eukaryota > Viridiplantae > Streptophyta > Magnoliopsida > Poales > Poaceae > Triticum > Triticum urartu. Next base: position 454,159,782 of record NC_053024.1, read on the forward strand.
AGATGGTTGATTTTGTTCCTGGCGATTCATCCAAACAATTCAGTACCAGCGCTAACTTGGATCCCAAATAGGAAAGTGTGCTCATCGAGTTCATCCGTGAGAACTGGGACATCTTTGCATGGAAACCTTCTGACATGCTAGGTGTACCGAGGGAACTCGCTCAACACACACTTAACATTGATCCTAAGTTTAAACCGGTCCGGCAGTTTCTCCGCCGCTTCAATGAAGAAAGGCGTAAGGCTATCGGTGAAGAGGTAGCTCGGTTGTTGGCCGCAGGGTTTATCATGGAGGTCTTTCATCCAGAATGGTTGGCTAATCCGATGCTGGTTCTTAAGAAAAACGGCACTTGGTGGATGTGTGTGGATTACACAGATTTGAACAAACTTGCCTGGCATACCCTTTTGCCCTCCCTCGTATTGATCAGATCATTGATGCTACGGCGGGTTGTGACCGTTTGTGTTTTCTGGATGCTTATTCTGTTTATCATCAGATCAAGATGGCGGTTAAGGACCAGGAGAAGACAGCCTTCATCACTCCTTTTGGATCCTTCTGTTATGTCTCCATGCCTATTGGGCTTAAGAGTGCCCAGGCAACTTATCAACGTTGTGTTCAGAATTGTCTTCATAAGCAAATTGGGCGTAATGTTCATGCATATGTGGATGATATTGTGATAAAATCCAGAAAGGAGGAAACATTGATAGATGACTTGAGGGAGACCTTCGACAACCTCCGGGTTTACAAGATAATGCTCAATCCGGAAAAGTGTGTCTTTGGTGTCCCGGCAGGCAAACTCTTGGGATTTCTGGTATCAAACAGAGGTATTGAGGCCAATCCGGAGAAAATCTCAGCGATCACATCCTTGGCTAAACCGACGTGTATTAATGACGTTCAACGTTTGGCAGGCCGGATTACGGCTTTGAGCCAGTTTATCAGTTGTCTTGGGGAGAAGGGCATTCCTTTATATCAGATGCTGAAGAAAACAGATAATTTTGTCTGGAGCGAGGCGGCTGATAAAGCGTTTGAGGATCTGAAAAGGCAACTGGTTGAACCACCTGTACTTGCAGCCCCGATTGACAAGGAGCCATTGTTGCTATATGTGGCTGCTAATGCCTGAGCTGTTAGCGTGGCTATTGTGGTGGAGCGCAAGGAAGTTGGAAAGGAGTATCCGGTTCAACGGTCGGTTTATTATATCAGTGAGGTGCTCATGGAATCAAAGCAGAGGTATCCACATTGGCAGAAGCTGGTGTATGGAGTGTTTATGGCAAGCTAGAAGCTTAAACATTATTTCCAGGGCCACCCTATCACAGTGGTCAGCTCAGCTCCTCTGGGAGACATCATTCAAAACAGAGAAGCAACTGGCCGGATTGCAAAGTGGGCTATTGAGCTTGGACCTCATGGGCTCAAATATATACCTCGCACAGCGATCAAATCCCAAGCACTTGTGGACTTTATCAATTATTGGACGGAGTTGCAGGCACCAGAAGAAAAGCCAGATAATACTTACTGAACTATTCACTTTGATGGGTCCTGAGGGAGTCCTGGATTAGGGGGTCTCCGGACAGCCGGACTATATACTTTGGCCGGACTGTTGGACTATGAAGATACAAGATTGAAGACTTCGTCTCGTGTCTGGATGGGACTCTACTTGGCGTGGAAGGCAAGCTAGGCAATACGGATATGTATATCTCCTCCTTTGTAACCGACCTTGTGTAACCCTAGCTGTCGGTGTCAAAACCGCGGATCTCGGGTAGGGGGTCCTGAACTGTGCGTCTAGGCGGATGGTAATAGTAGGCAGGGGACACAATGTTTTACCCAGGTTCGGGCCCTCTTGATGGAGGTAAAACCCTATGTCCTGCTTGATTAATATTGATGATATGGGTAGTACAAGAGTAGATCTACCGCGAGATCAGAGAGGCTAAACCGTAGAAGCTAGCCTATGGTATGATTCTTGTTCGTCCTACGGACTAAAACCCTCTGGTTTATATAGACACCGGAGAGGGCTAGGGTTACACAGAGTCGGTTACAATGGTAGGAGATCTACATATCCGTATCGCCAAGCTTGCCTTCCACGCCAAGGAAAGTCCCTTCCGGATACGGGACGAAGTCTTTAATCTTGTATCTTCATAGTCCAGGAGTCCGGCCGAAGGTATAGTCCGGCTATCCGGACACCCCCTAATCCAGGACTCCCTCAGTAGCCCCTGAACCAGGCTTCAATGACGACGAGTCTGGCACGCAGATTGTCTTCGGCATTGCAAGGCGGGTTCCTCCTCCAAGTACTTCATAGAAGATTTTGAACACAAAGGTAGTGTCCGGCTCTGCAAAATAAGTTTCCACATATTGCCATAGAGAGAATAATATTTACACAAATCTAATCTGCTAACGTATTCCGTAGCGTGACATCACACCACGGCCAAGGCTTTATTCGAATCATTTTACTGTCCCACGTCAGCGCATTTAGCGGGGCAGTTTCCTTGGCACGTCTTGTCAAAGCAGAGATCGTGTCCCCTTATTCCGGGATTCTCATCAATACGGCGTGGGTAACCCAACCGCGCCATTGATTACGGCGCTGGGGAGATAAGCGAGTTTTACCAGGCTGGTGGGGACGCATAGTCGCGTCCGCCCATATAAGGGGATAAGGATCCACCTTTTCGTCCACGCCTTCTTCCTCCTTTGCCTATCCATTTCCATGCACTCGAGCTCCAGCGCCCAAGTCCGCACACCCCACCTCAACCTTCTCCAGCCATGTCCGGAGCGGGAGGCAAGTGGATGGTCTCCTCCGTCACGGAGGGACACATCAAAAAACTGAGGAAGGCCGGATACTTGTCTAACGACATTGCGCACCGGATTCCTGAAGAGGGGCAGCTCATCCCCACCCCTAGGCCCCATGAGAGGGTGGTGTTCCTCCCCCATTTCCTTTGCGGACTGGGCTTCCCTCTCCACCCATTTTTCCGAGGGCTCATGTTCTACTATGGCCTGGATTTCCACGATCTGGCCCCGAACTTTGTCATCAACATCTTGGCGTTTATCGTCGTGTGTGAGGCTTTCTTCTGCATCCGCCCCCATTTTGGCCTATGGCTCAAGACTTTCAATGTCAAGCCGAAGGTGGTGCGCGACACCCAGGCGGAGTGCGGAGGCGCCATGGTGGGCAGGATGCCCAACGTCCTATGGCTCGAGGGCTCCTTCGTGGAGACCCTAAAGGGGTGGCAATCGGGGTGGTTTTACATCACCGAGCCGCGCGACCCTGAATGGGTCGCAGCCCCCGAGTTCCGATCCGGACCCCCTACGCGGCTCATCTCCTGGAAAGAGACGGGCCTGTCGTGGGGTAAAAAGGGAGAGCTGACCGGACTCCAAACATGCATCCAAACCCTAGTGGACAAGAAGCTCAAACTTTTCAACGTAGTCCAGGTTATGCTCATCCGCCGGATCCTCCCGGGTCAACAACGGGCTTTCAACCTGTGGGGGTTCGACCCGGCGCGGCACCGAACTCTGAGCAGGCTCTTCGACACGACGTACGAAGATGCCTGGAAGGTGCTTTTCAAGGGCGCCGAGGCCCCCGCATCCGCTACCGAGGATCGCGGATTCAGCACGCAGCGTCACGCTCGTGCGGTAAGCTGTTTTTACCTTTTACAGGGTATTAGTTTTTCATAGTTTGACTCCATGCGGGATCTAAGCTCCCTTACCTTTGACAGGATTGGCAGGAGACGTCTGGACAGATCAACTGTCCGGCTCCTTTGCCCGAAGGCCCAGCGGACGCTCGCTTGGCGAAGCTGCTGGTTCCGGCACCCTATGTGGTGCCGGAGAAGAAGGCCAAGAAGAAGGCCACGGGGACTCGAAAGAGTGCCCGGCGCCAGGAGGTGTCGGATTCATCATCCGACGACTCCAAGACGCACTCCTCCCATGAAGATGAGGAGGAGGAAGAAGAGACCTCTCCCCCTCCAGCGGGAGGAGGGAAGAAAAGGAAGGCCGCCCCAACTGGGGAGGCCGAAGGGTCCAAGAAGGGGAAGACCCTTCCTCCGGACTACTCCACCAACGCCGACGACAGCAAAGAGGAGTGGCCGCACAGGGACAAGCCCCAGGCGAGATCGTAAGTATTCGGACACCAGAGCAATTCATAGTGTTCCTTTCTTGCACAGCTCCTCCTTACGCCGAATATGTCTATGCAGTCCGCCCAAGGTCGAGCTCGACGAGTCGTCGAGCGGCTCCCTGGATTCGTCGGACGTGAATTCACTTCCGCCCGCTACCTCCCCCCACCCTACGGACGATGCCGAGGTGCTGTCCCAACAGGTTCCAAGCCAGGAGGAGGTGGTCCTGGAGGCGCCGCAAGGCGACCTCCTGGACTCCAGGCGCAAAGGGGATAAAACCCCCCAGGGCCCCGAGTCCGGCTTTGAGCCGGACACCGCGCCGGAACCTTCAATGGTTCTGGACTCCGGTAAGCAGCCTCCTTCCAAGAGGAGCAAGCGTACCGAGCTGGTGACCTCCGTCCAACCGGAGGCACCGGACAATTTGCTGGAGGTGCTTAAAGGCACCTCCATCGACGAGGAGCACCGCACTATTATGAGTGCGGTGATCCAAAAGGTTTAGTCCGCCAAGAGCGGACTGACTGAAGCCTGTGCCAGCCTTCTAACAGGCTTTGAGGTAAGTAAAGAATATGTAAAAATATTACCGCATAGACAGTAGCCCCTGATGCTCTGTTCGGCGTTCGGAAAGAAAAGCCGAATAGAGGATCTAATAACATTCGCAGGAGTCTAACATAATCAAGTCAATATGCGTATGCAGGCTTCGCTGCTGGCCTCCGCCGCACTGACTGCGGAGGTGGATACGCTGAAGCAAAACCTCGCGTGGTCCGAGAACGAGCTCGGCCATGCCAAGAGGCAACTCGAGGAGAAGGAAGGTAAGTAATACCTTGCGCAAGTATATAGAGAAGATGTGGTTGCAAAAAATGAAAGGATCAACGTGCTATTATAGGGGCCACAACCGAGGTGGCAACCCTTAAGAAAGCGTTGTCCGAGGCTGAAAACAGAGCGATCGCGGAGCGCACAGAGAGAGGGAAGCAGGAGGCGCGGGTGGAGGCGGTGCAGAAAGAGCTCCAGGCTCTCGTGAAAAAACACGAGAGTTTGGAGCTTGACTCAAAGACACAAGCATCCGAGCTTGCGGCAGCCCTCGAAAGCGCGAAGTCTGCCAAGGCCGAAGCCCAGAAAGCCCTCCAAGAAATTGAAGCGACGAAGAATATAGCGGCGGGTAAAGCATTCATTATGCAAAGCAAGCACGTGAAAGTGAATTACTTGTTACTTACCCGAGTCCGGAGCTCTCCAGGAGCATTCGCAGATTTGCCCCATAGTGCGTCTGATGCCGCCGCCTACTACCGATCCGAGGAGGGGAGCTCGACGGAGAAGGTGTTCTGGTCTCAGTATGCTGAGGCCGGACACCTGGTGCCTTTGAGCGACCAGCTGAAGCAAATGGTCGAGCTCCACAAGGTGGCCGAACAGGCCATAAAGGGCCTCATAGTTCGGCTTTGGCCTGGAGAGGCTCTGCCTGGGAGCTACTTTGGGCTGGTGAGGCGGCTGGTGGATGCCTGTCCACGGCTTGAAGCAATCAAGCACTCTGTCTGCATCGAAGGTGCCCATAGGGCGCTTGCCCGTGCTAAAGTGCACTGGGGCAAGATGGATGCGGAGAAGCTAGTGAAGGACAGGACGCCGCCGGGCAAGGAGCATCGCGTCCCGGAAGCGTATTATGAGGGCGTCCTGAATGGTGCCCGCCTTATAGCGGATGAATGCTCCAAAGATGTATTTTTTGAGTAAACTCGCATTTGTGATCCTGTACGCTGAAAACTTGTTCATATGCGCTAAGCAACGCTTTTGAATTTAAAATATTACCTTCTATGCGGTCGTTTATCAAATTTGAGAGATGGCGAGTCGTCGGCTTCTGCCCCCATGCTACGAGTGCTGGGGTGTTCGGGATAAACATGAGCGCTCTTTTTCCCATTCTTGGGTCCTTCGAGGGAGGCGCTCAACACAACGAACAAGGCAATCGGACTATAATGCTTGAACACTCTCACTTAGCCATAGAATTCTATAATTTTAAATTTCGGCGAAGCCCCTAGTGTTCAGAAGACCGAGTTCGGGGCGCTATCCACGCCTAGGCCGGACAAAGCCGACTCCTCGCTCTAAGCGGCATAAGTCTTTAGGGACTCGAAAACCTCTCGAACAGCGACCAGCTCTCGCCTCACCATGACGGTCAGTTTTAGCTTTCTCTACTGAGGTGCTTAGCCCAGGTCAACTGGGGCACAATCGCAGTAGTTCTCCTAGTGCTACCTTAGCCGATATAACGGAACGTAAGGTACCAAAACATAGGAGCCGGGCAAACCCAACTATTGACCCAAGACATGATTCGGAGCCGATGCATATAATGCTATAAGTTCGGGGTGCCGCACTTGTGAAAGTGTTCGGACTTCTCACACCGTATTGTGGGGTACTTAAGCCCCTGGCATATTGGACGTACCAAAGTGTACGGGTGCAACATGTCATTAATGAACATATATTCGTAAAAAAGAGTAATGCAATAATAGACGGAAGCTATGCATTGTTTATTTAAAAAAGCTGCAATCAAAGCAGAACGATACAAATAGTGCAATAAGCAAAAGATGGGACTATTTAAGATGTCCTTTCCAGGGGCGAGCTGTGGAATGTTATGTGAAACAGGTATACTGTTCGTTATAGAGACCACCTTAGAGTTCCATAGTGCGACGTAGCTTTCTGCTTCCCTGGTTGTATCGTTTGTGTGGCAATTGTACTGCCGGACAAGCCTTCCGAAGAATGGAGTCCTGAAAATAAGAGAAAATTAAGAAATCGGCAGCCCCTAGTGCGGTTTAAGCCGCGTTTCGGGCATGCCGTGATGGTGCCCCTCCCCCTGTGCCCATGGTATTTCCAGAGCATAGTTATGTATGCGCAACACTGGTTTTGCAAGTTCGCGAGGGCTGGGGTTGGGGCCGCATTGCTACGCTTGCTCGGAACGTGCCAGGCGGTCTTGTTGTAGGTTACTCCGAGCGTGCTTGACGGTGTCCAGACGTTTAATGGCCAGACTGGAGAATTGCCTTGAGAGGTTGCTTTGTACTTCCGCTGCGATAGCCGCCATATGCTCCTCCGTTCGGAGAGAGCGTTCGGTGTTTCCATTGACCGTGATGACTCCTCGAGGGCCTGGCATCTTGAGCTTGAGGAATGCGTAGTGCGGCACCGCATTGAACTTGGCAAAAGCGGTTCGCCCGAGCAGTGCGTGATAGCCACTGCAGAACGGGACTATGTCGAAGATTAACTCCTCGCTTCGGAAATTATCCGGAGATCCGAAGACCACTTCAAGTGTAACTGAGCCTGTATAGTTGGCCTCTACACCTGGTATGACGCCTTTAAAGGTCGTTTTAGTGGGTTTAATCCTTGACGGATCGATGCCCATTTTCCGCACTGTATCCTGGTAAAGCAGGTTCAGGCTGCTGCCACCGTCCATAAGGACTCTAGTGAGGTGAAATCTGTCAATAATTGGGTCTAGAACCAATGCGGCGAATCCGCCATGACGGATGCTAGTGGGGTGGTCCCTTCGATCAAAAGTGATCGGGCAGGAAGACCATGGGTTGAACTTTGGGGCGACTGGCTCCATCGCGTATACGTCCCTTAGCGCACGCTTCCGCTCCCTCTTGGGGACGTGGGTTGCGTATATCATGTTCACCGTCCGCACTTGTGGGGGAAAACCTTTCTGTCCACTGTTGTTCGGTGGCCGGGGCTCCTCCTCGTGATCGCTATGCAGCCCCTTGTCTCTGCTTTCGGCATTTAACTTGCCTGCCTGCTTGAACACCCAACAATCCCTGTTGGTGTGATTGGCTGCTTTTTCAGGAGTGCCATGTATCTGGCATGAGCGGTCGAGTATTCGGTCCAAACTGGACGGGCCCGGAGTATTTCTTTTGAATGGCTTTTTCCGCTGACTGGGTTTAGAGCCTCTGAATCCGGCATTAACTGTCGTATCCTCAGCATTGTTGCCGTTAATCGGCGCTTTTGCTTGTTGCGACGCAACCTGCCACTGCTATCCTTGGTATCTGAATTACCAGGGCTCTTGGTCATGTTATTGATCCGAGCTAGCCAGCTGTCTTCTCCCGCGCAAAAGCGGGTCATAAGTGTCGTGAGGGCTGCCATAGATTTCGGCTTTTCTTGTCCTAGGTGTCGTGCAAGCCACTCGTCGCGGATGTTATGCTTGAAGGCTGCTAGGGCCTCTGTGTCCGGACAGTCGACGATTTGATTTTTCTTGGTTAGGAACCGTGTCCAGAATTGTCTGGCCGATTCCTCTGGCTGCTGAATTATGTGGCTAAGGTCATCGGCGTCTGGTGGTCTCACATAAGTGCCCTGGAAATTGTCGAGGAATGCGGTTTCTAGGTCCTCCCAACAACCAATTGATTCTGCTGGCAAGCTATTAAGCCAATGCCGAGCTGGTCCTTTAAACTTGAGTGGGAGGTATTTGATGGCGTGTAGGTCATCACCGCGGTCCATGTGGATATGAAGGAGATAGTCCTCGATTCATACCGCAGGATCTGTTGTGCCATCGTATGATTCTATGTTCACGGGTTTGAAACCCTCGGGGATTTGATGATCCATTACTTCATCTGTGAAGCATAGTGGGTGTGCGCCGCCTCTGTATTGGGCTATATCACGACGCAGCTCAAACGAGCTTTGTCTACTGTGTTCGGCCCGGCCGGATTTACTGTATCCGGAGTGACGATTACCGTCTCGTGCCGTGGGGTTCCCACGCGATCCATAGATCGATCTTGTTTGCCTTACCTTGTCCTCCAATATATCTCGCAGGTCTGGCGCATTTTCCCGTGCCTTGGTATTTTTTAAGCGGCGCCGGGGTGCGTCTTGAGTGGAGGGCCAGGAGGCCTCTCTGTCGCGGCCACGGGGTGGCCGGTCGGCCGCATCATGCGCTGGTGATGTAGGTTTAGGTGCTTCCTCCTCTAATCGGGGTAGCAACCTACGCTTTGGGTAGCTCTTGGAGGGGCGTTCGAGTTCATACTCTTCGGCTGCAAGGACTTCAGTCCATCTGTCGGCTAGCAAATCTTGATCAGCTCTAAGCTGTTGCTGTTTTTTCTTGAGGCTGCTTGCTGTGGCCATAAGCCTGCGTTTGAAACGCTCTTGTTCGACGGGATCCTCCGGCACGACAAATTCATCGTCGTCAAGGCTTGCCTCGTCTTCGGAGGGAGGCATATAATTATCGTCCTCGACCTCTCTGTCTGCCGCTCTCTCATGAGGGCTGGCTTCTCCATCCTCCTGTGCTGAATCTTGCTGGAGGTGGTTGTCTTCGGCACTGTCCGGGGTGTTATTATCTCCCGTGCTGGAATCACCGTTTTTGCTTTGGCGGGATTTAGAGCGGCGCCGCTGACGCCGGCGCTTAGGCTGCTTCTTGGAGGGGTCATCCTCTGCTGTTCCATCGCCATTGCCTTCTTTTGGGGTGTCCACCATGTATATATCATACGACGAGGTGGCTTTCCAGTGCCCATAGGCGCTGGTTCTTGATCGTCTCCTGCATCGGCGTCCATACCGTCGATGTATTCGGAGTCGAAGTCGAGTATGTCGGTTAAATCATCGACATTGGCTACGAAGTGGGTGGTGGGTGGGCTTTTAATTTCTTCATCATCTGCATCCCAACCTTGCTGACCATAGTCCGGCCAGGGCTCTCCTAATAAAGAGAGAGACTTTAGTGAATTCAGAATATCGCCGAAGGGCGAGTGCTGAAAGATGTCCACGGCGGTGAACTCCATGATCGGTGCCCAATCGGGTTCAATCGGTAGGGGCGCGGAGGGCTCGGAGTCTGGAGAGGAGTCCGGCTCCTTGGAATCACGGGCTTCGCAGAGAACAGGGCTGGTGTTCGGCTCGATCGTCGTAGAGATTGTAGCCCCTGAGGCGGTATCCAACCACCCGTCCTCGATTGGCACAGTTGGCTCCGAATTAAGGGTCGGGGCTGATGCGGGTACGGCCTCCATGGCACTGTTCGGCGGCAGAGCTAGATCATGCCCATCGTGACAGTGCGGCGCGCTCGGCTGCGGCTCGAATCCATCGAAGATCAAGTCTCCGCGGAGGTCGGCCGTGTAGCTCAAACTTCCAAAACTGACCTGATGGCCAGGGGCGTAGCTTTCGATCTGCTCTTGATGGCCAAGCGAATTGGCCCGCAGTGCAAAGCCGCCAAATACGAAGATCTGTCCGGGGAGAAAGGTCTCACCCTGGATCGCATCGCTGTTAATGATCGGAGAAGCCACCGGGCCTAAAAGTGACGACATAGAGGAACTCTCAATGAAAGCACCAATGTCGGTGTCAAAACCGGCGGATCTCGGGTAGGGGGTCCCGAACTATGTGTCTAGGCGGATGGTAACATGAGGCAGGGGACACAATGTTTTACCCAGGTTCAGGCCCTCTTGATGGAGGTAAAACCCTACATCCTGCTTGATTAATATTGATGATATGGGTAGTACAAGAGTAGATCTACTGCGAGACCAGAGAGGCTAAACCCTAGAAGCTAGCCTATGGTGTGATTGTTGTTCGTCCTACGGACTAAAACCCTCCGGTTTATATAGACACCGGAGAGGGCTAGGGTTACACAGAGTCGGTTACAATGGTAGGAGATCTACATATCCATATCACCAAGCTTGCCTTCCACGCCAAGGAAAGTCCCCTCCGGATATGGGACGAAGTCATCAATCTTGTATCTTCATAGTCCAGGAGTCCGGCCGAAGGTATAGTCAGGCTATCCGGACACCCCCTAATCCAGGACTCCCTCACTAGCCCTTTCCGGTGTCTATATAAGCCGGAGGGTTTTAGTCTGTAGGACAACATACAATCATACCATAGGCTAGCTTCTAGGGTTTAGCCTCTCCGATCTTGTGGTAGATCAACTCTTGTAATACCCATATCATCAAGAATAAATCAAGCAGGACGTAGGGTTTTACCTCCATCAAGAGGGCCCGAACCTGGGTAAAACATCGTGTCTCCTGCCTCCTGTTAGCATCCGCCTTAGACGCACAGTTCGGGACCCCCTACCCGAGATCCACCAGTTTTGACTCCGACATTGGTGCTTTCATTAAGAGTTCCTCTGTGTCGTCGCCGTTAGGCTTGATGGCTCCAACGATCATCAATAGCGATGCAGTCCAGGGTGAGACTTTTCTCCCCGGGCAGATTTTAGTATTCGGCGGCTTTGCACTGCAGGCCAATTCGCTTGGCCATCTGAAGCAGATCGGAAGTTACGCCCCTGGCCACCAGGTCAGATTTGGAAGCTTAAACTACACGGCCGATATCCACGGAGACTTGATCTTCGACGGATTCGAGCCCCTGCCTTGTGCGACACACGGTCATGATGAGTAGGATTTAGCTCTACCACCGGACGGTGTCTAGGAGATCGCACCGGCAGCCGCTCCGACCCTCAATTCGGAGCCAGTTGCGCCGTCCATGGACGGGTGGATGGACCCCGCCACGGAGGCCGTATCCTCAGCGGCGATCGAGCCAAACATCGACCTTACCTTGCACAAGAGCCGTGTTGTCAAATTGCTGGATCCTTCTCCGGCCACGGACTCCAAACCGCATACGGCCGTTCCTAGCGAATCCGATTGGGCGCCGATCATGGAGTTCACCTCCGCGGATATTTTTCAGCACTCGCCCTTTGGCGACATACTGAACTCATTAAGGTCTCTCTCCTTGTCAGGAGGATCCTGGCTGAACCATGTCTGGCAGGATTGGGATGCGGATGACGAAGAAATTCGCCGCCCACCCACCACCCACTTTGTAGCCACTGTCAATGACTTAACCGGCATGCTCGACTTCAACTCCGAAGGCATCGATGGTATGGACGACGATGTAGGAGACGAACAGGAACCACTGCTCACAGGGCACTGGACGCCCACTTCATCACATGACGTATACATGGTGGACACACCAAAAGAAAACAATGACGAGGAACGGAAGGACGCAACGAAGGATTGTCCCCTCGAGAAGCAGTCAAAGCGGCGGCGTAAGCGCCGCCCCAAATCCCGCCTTGGCAGAAACAACGATCATGTAGACCCAGCGTTAGAGCAGGGTGAACCATCGCCGGACCACGGCAACATGGAGAATCAAACCGAACAAACCGACTCTGTCAAAGATAATAGTCCGGACGACATCACACCAGACAGGCACCCGGAGCAACAGAATGCCCGTCAAAGGCTTGTTGCCACCACGAGGAGTCTAAAAAAGTAGAAGCAAAGGCTCAAGGCTGCGCAAGACACACTCAGAATCAGATGGAGTAAAGTACTCAACACAGCAACGAAGTACGGCGGTAATCGCCCCACCGAGAGCTACCCGAAGCGGAAGTTGCTACCTGAATTTGATGAGGAGGCCTCAGATCCCCCACAACCAAAAATTAAAACGGCCATCTGGCCGGATAGACGACCTCACAGCCAACATAGAGCGGCAACCAACGCCACACATAAGCCAATACGCGATCCACGCGAGGGCTCGCATCAAAGGGACGGCGCAACCAGATCCATCTATGGACCACGCAAGCGCGCTCCAGCATACGATGCAACACAACAAATATCCGAACAACGCGGTACACCCAGCTATAGGGGTGTCGCACACCCCCTATGTTTCACTGACAAGGTGCTGGACCATGAATTTCCAGAGGGATTCAAACCCATAAACATAGAGGCATACGATGGAACAACAAACCCTGGGGTATGGATTGAGGACTATATCCTCCATATCCATATGGCTCGAGGAGATGATCTCCACGCCATTAAGTATTTACCCCTCAAACTCAAAGGGCCGGCTCGGCACTGGCTTAAAAGCCTCCCCGAAAGCTCCATTGGAAGCTGGGAAGAGCTCGAAGATGCTTTTCGGGCAAATTTTCAAGGGACTTATGTCCGACCTCCAGATGCGGACGATTTAAGTCATATAACTCAACAGCCCGGAGACTCAGCCCGAAAGCTTAGGAATAGGTTTCTTACTAAAAAGAACCAATTAAGTCGACTGTCCGGACGCTAAAGCCTTGGCAGCCTTTAAGCACAGCATCCGAGACGAATGGCTTGCCAGACACCTCGGCCAAGAAAAGCCGAGAACAATGGCAGCATTAACAAGCCTCGTGACCCGCTTTTGTGCAGGCAAGGACAGCTGGCTAGCCCGATGCGGCACCAGCGACCCAAGTACATCCGAAGTTAGAGATGGAAACGGGAAATCACGACGCAACAAAAATAATAAGCGTCGGAATAAAGAAGACAGCCCGATGAGCACGGTGGTAAACGCCGGATTCAGAAGCTCTCGGCCAGGCCAGCAAAAGCCTCCCTCTAAAGGCGCCAGAGATGAACTGTCCAGCTTAAACAAAATTCTGGACCAAATATGTCAGATCCATAGCACCCCCAATAAACCTGCAAATCATACCCACAGAGAATGTTGGGTCTTCAAGCAGTCCGGCAAGCTCAACGCCGAACCTAAGGGACAGGATACATCAAGCAAAGACGAGGATGAGCCTCGCACGCAAAACACTGGGGAACAAAAGAAATTTCCACCAGAAGTCAAAATAGTAAACATGTTACACGTGATAAAGGGGAGAAGCAAAGTGGCACTCCCAGATAAACATGCCCAAGGGCCTATCACCGTGGAGTTCTACCACTGGCCGTCTCAACCAATTACCTTCGACCATCAGGATTACTCAGCAAGTATCCGGAGTGCAGGATGGGCTGCCTTGGTATTAGATCCAATAATTGACGGATACCACTTCACACGAGTCCTGATGGACGGCGGCAGCAGCTTAAGCCTGATATATCAGGACACAATCCGCAAAATGGGGATAGACCCAACAAAAATTTGCCGCAGCAATACTACCTTTAGAGGAGTAACGCCAGGCCCAGGGGCTCATTGCACGGGCTCCCTGCTACTAGAAGTTGTATTCGGCTTCCCCGACAACTTCCGTAGCGAAAATCTAATCTTCCACATTGCTCCGTTCCAAAGTGGCTATCAAGCACTACTTGGACACGAAGCTTTCGCTCGCTTTAATGCAATACCGCATCACGCTTCCCTCACGCTTAAGATGCCCGGTCCACGTGGCATCATTATAGTATATGGAAATATTGAGCGATCCCTGCGCGCCGAAGAGAATGCGGCTGTCTTGGCAGCCGCACACTAAAACGGTCTCACCAACTAAAGCATTCGATAGGTCGTCAAGACCACGGACACGGTTAGACGAGTCTGGCGCAGCTATATGCAATTCATACAGGTTTGATGACCACACCCCTACTACAAATACAAGGGGCTCAACGCACGCAGACAAGTGGCAATTTTTACTCATCTTAAACTTTACATGGTTTCTTTAAACCTACTTTTTTGCACGACAACTTTTCACCTAAGTTCCTCTCTTTTATAGATGACCATCGTGCTACACCCGTCCAGGATACGGCACAACGGAGACACAGGCGCAGACGTGCAGCACAGACCCGTTCCAAGGATTCTTTTTAGATTAAGACCCTGCGTCAACCTTTTTTACTGTCTCTTGTTGATACACATCCCTCGGATTCTCAGTACAATTGAGAAGGATGCTGACGTCTTGGCATGTGGCCACGTCAGAATAATGCGCGTACCTGGACACTAGGGGCTTCTTACAAAGGGCACTGTTTACGCCCGGTTTACACCACAAAGACCGAATACCTTAGGGAGTGTTCGGCGTCACGAGTTTGGCCTTATATGCATCAGCTCCAAATCATGTCTTTGGTCAAATGTTGGGTTTGCCCGGCTCCTGTGTTTTGCTGCCATACGTTCCGCTCTATCGGCTAAGGTGGCACCAGGAGAACTACTGTGATTGTGCCCTGGTTCATCTGGACGAGTACCTCAGTAGAGAAAGCCGAAAACTGACTGTCATGATATAGCGTGAGACTGGTCAACCACTCGATGACCTATGGGAATCTTAGAATTCCTCCGCCTTAACGAAGGGTCGTTTCCCGGCCAGGCATGTATGCACCACGAATTCGGGTGAGTGCGGAGCCACCAGGGGCTATATAGTAGCCCCACTGTCAAACTCCTATGGCTAAGTGAAAGTGTTAAAGCATTATAGTCTGGTTGCCTAGTTCGTTGCGCCATCACCTCCTTATTAGGACCAAGACGCTGGGTTAAGTGTGAATACGCGTCTTCTGCGAACGCCCCCGCATTATATGCATGGGGGCTGAAGCCAATGACTGCAATCTTTCAGGTTATACACATGTATACATAAACGGCCGCACAGGAGGCATCACAATACTTTCAGGTAAAAGTATAAATACAACCTTGATAAATTTACTAAAACATTGTTTTTACAATGGGAATACATGTCATTCAAACATAATATTCTTCGAGCACTGGGCCTCTATCAGACGAGCACCCTCAAGAACTTCTTCAAAATAGTGCTCGGCAACCACTCGGCCTATGGCCGAACCCTGCGCCGCAACAGTGGTAGCATCCATCTCCGCCCAGTATGCTTTGACACGGGCAAGGGCCATCCGCGAGCCCTCTATGCACGCCGACCTCTTCATCGCATTGATGTGCGGCACCGCACCAAGGAACTGCTGCACTAAGCTGAAATAGCTGTTCGGCTTCGGTTTTTCCGGCCACGGATGATCTACGATGGACCTCATGGCAAGTCCGGACAATCTATTGAGTTTGTCCCATTCGGCAAGCCGATCAGTCAATGGAAGCGGACGCTCTGGAACGTTAAACTGCGACCAGAACAGCTTGTCCACTTCACGATCTGTTTGATCTCGAAAGGATTCGGCCGCATCGACAGCGCTCGCCGCCAAGTCCATATATGCGTCTGCTGAACTCCATAGCCGATCCAGAGGAGCATACCACAAATATCCGAACTTCCTTCGTAGCATAAAGGGCTTCCCGGACGCAATATCCCCTGCTTCACGCAGTTCCTCCTTCTTCGCTCTCATGGCAGAGCGGGTGTCCTTGGTCTCCATTGTGGCCTTCTCAAGGTCTGTCGCCTTCACTCAATTTTCTTCTTCAAGGAACTGGCAACGGTCGGCAGTGTCTTTTAACCTTACAGCCATCTTGGCCATTTTATCTTTGCTCTCGCAATGTGCAGCCTTTTTGGCTCTCAACTCTTCGGCCGCCTTTAAAGCGGCCGCATTACTAATCCTTGCTTGTTCTTTGGCTCGGGAAATTTCCGCCCAAAGGGTTTCCACGGTGGCAGCTCCATCTGCAGTCACAACATATTAACGATACTGGCATCACGCTGCTCTTACTATGTGACATTCATCAGAAAACATCACTTACCCTGTGCCTCGTCAAGCCGCTTGTTAACAAGCTCGATGTCGGCATCTGCCACATCCAGTTGCCGCTTTAGTTCGGCAAACTCATTAGTCCGGCTAGCCACCGGAGCTTCCATCACCTGCATATAAAGCGGTATGGTTATTACCTGGGACTATGATCCTCTATTTGCCGCCGTTCTCAGCGACAACCAGAGTCTCAGGGGCTACTATCTACACAGGGCACACCTAAACGTGCGGTACTATCACAAATGTACATCGTTTTACGTACCTCAAAGCCCGTCAGTAGACTCATAAAGGCGTCATGCAACCCGCTTTCGGCGGACGAAATCCTTTCCATCACCGTACTCATTAACGTACGGTGTTAGTCCTAGATGGTCGCCCGCTTTAACAGATCCCTCAGTGCGTCCGACCGCACATCAGACGGCGCCGGACTCCTTTGATTGTTCTCTTTAAGAGCCGGATGCTGGATACTTTGGGCGACTATAGGATTATCTTCTGGCCTCACCGGATTCGGAGAGGCCCTCCGAGACGACACTTCAAGGTTGCCCGCTTCTTGAGCGGGGGAGTCCGGGGAGGCGTTTCGCTCTCCATCATCTCCGGAAGAAGGTCTCCTGAAGACGAGCTCAGTTGAGAAGGGCTAAGATCCGAACTGCAAGATAAACGCTTCGGTCATTTTCCTCAGAAGTAAGGTAGAATATCTTTACCATTAAGTGTTTTTTGATCACTTACGGCTCATTAGAGGGCTGATCCCCGTGCGGACTTTGTGCGGCCAAAGCACCCTCCGAGGCAGGACCCCCTGGTGGAGACTTCTTCTCCCGTTTGGAAGCCTTGGTTTCCGGATCTTTAGAGGCAGTCCTCTTCCTCTCCCAAAGCGAGAGAAGGTCAGATTCTTCCCCTCGGTTATCCTCCTTCATGGAGGCGCTCATTCCCTCGGTTGGAATTGGTAGCGATGGGGGCCCGCTTTCGTCGTCGTTATTCCCCCCTTTATCTTCCCTTGAGGGATCCGGCAAGGTGCTAGCTCGAGCATCTTTTCCAGTACCGGATTGTCCAAACCCTCAGGAAGGGGGGCCGAACACCGAATCATCTTCGCCTTTGTTAGACAGTCCTGGTCAAAGAGCGATTTCTTAGAATGACGTCATAATTAATGAAAGACGGTGTGTTCGGCTCGAGGATTACTTAGTTGATCGGCGGTGCGGTTGCTGCTCAGGCCCACGTCCTCGGTAGTATCCGGACACTCTATTTGGGGTCTGAAGAATGATTTATACATCTCCTCGTGCGTTAGGCCGAGGAAATTCTGAATAGCGCGCGGTCCTTCTGGGTTGAATTCCCATAAGCGGAGAGGTCGGCGTTTGCAAGGCTGGACTCGACGAACCAGCATGACTTGCATTACCATAACCAAACTAAAATCTCCCTCGAAGAGATCCCGGACTCTGCAATATGGGCACATCCTTGGCTGGACCCCAGCTCAGCCCCCTGCTGATCCATGACATCAGTTGTGGTGGAGGACCTAAGCAAAAGGTGGGGGAGCTACACACTTGGCACTTCTGGGAGCGGTGATGCAGAACCACTCCCATTGCCATAATCCGGACACCTCTAGAAAGGAACCTTTTGGCCACGGAGCTCCTGCAATCTTGCTTATCAATGCACCTCCGCACGCTACATGCTGCCCTTTGACCATCTTCGGCTTCACGTCAAAGGTCTTGAGCCACAGGCTGAAGTGAGGGGTAATGCGGAGGAAGGCCTCACATACGACAATAAATGCCGAGATGTGGAGAAAGGAGTCTGAGGCTAGATCGTGGAAATCTAGCCCATAATAGAACATCAAACCCCTAACGAAGGGATCCAGAGCGAGGCCTAGACCTCGGAGGAAGTGGGAGATGAACACAACGTTCTCGTTGGGTTCGGGAGTAGGGACGACCTGCCCTCGGGCAGGCAGCCAATGCGAAACCTCGGCGGTCGGGTATCTGGCCTCCCTCAACTTCTTGATATCCTCTTCCGTAACGGAGGAGGGCATCCACTGGGCTTGAAGGCTAGATTTGGACATGATTGAAGGTCCGAAGCACCTGACCTGGGCTTTGGGTGTTAAAACTCGAGGCGGGGGAAGGATTCGATTGAGCACGGGAGGGAAAAAAGTAAAAGCCCTGTCCCTTTATAAAGAGGATGAATATCAAGCGTCCTCCTCGTGCCCGTTTGGGACTTACCTAAAATCTTGGAGTCCTAGGCATGGTTGGGTTACCCACGTCCGTATAGATGAGAATCCCGTAATAAGGGGAACACGATCTCTGCTTTGACAAGACGTATCAAGAAACTGACTCGTGTTATGTGCGGGGCTAGTTAAAGAAAAACGGTTCGAATAATCACCGGGCCATGGCATAACATCGTGTTGCCAAAACAAGTCAGCAGATTAGATTTGTGGAAATATTATTCTCTCTATGGTGGAATGTGGAACTTATTTTGCAGGGTCAGACACTATCCTTGTATTCAAATTTTTCTGTGGTATATTCGGAGGAGGAACCCGCCTTGCAATGCCGAAGACAATACTGCGCGCCAGACTCATCGTCATTGAAGCCTGGTTCAGGGGCTACTGAGGGAGTCCTGGATTAGGGGGTCTCTAGACAGCCGGACTATATCCTTTGGCCGGACTGTTGGACTATGAAGATACAAGATTGAAGACTTCATCTCGTGTCCGGATGGGACTCTACTTGGCGTGGAAGGCAAGCTAGGCAATACGGATATGTATATCTCCTCCTTTGTAACCGACCTTGTGTAACCCTAGCCCTTTCCGGTGTCTATATAAGCCGGAGGATTTTAGTCCATAGGACAACATACAATCATACCATAGGCTAGCTTCTAGGGTTTAGCCTCTCCGATCTCGTGGTAGACCAACTCTTTTAATACCCATATCATCAAGAATAAATCAAGCAGGACGTAGGGTTTTACCTCCATCAAGAGGGCCTGAACCTAGGTAAAACATCATGTCCCCTGCCTCCTATTACCATCCGCCTTAGACGCACAGTTCAGGACCCCCTACCCGAGATCCGCCGGTTTTGACACCGACAGGTCCAGACACTTGGCGGGCTCAGGAGCTGGAGTCATACTAACTTCTCCAAGAGGTGACAAGTTTTGCTATGTCCTCCGCTTAATGTTCCCTTGTACTAACAATGCAGCTGAATATGAGGCCTTGCTCCACGGTCTTCGGATGGCTAAAGAGATGAACTTAAGCCGGGTTAAGTGCTTCGGGGATTCAGATCTGGTGGCTCAACAAGTGTCTGGCACTTGGGATTCCAAAGACCCACTCATAGTTGCCTATCGGCGAGAGGTGGACACGGTGGCTGCTCACTTCAAGGGTTATCAGGTGGACCATATAGACCGGCGTAAGAATGAAGCAGCGCACTCTTTAAGCCGCCTTGGTTCTCGGCGTAAACCGGTTCCACCAAATGTCTTTCTTGATGTCCTGCATAATCCGTCAGTCAAGGTTCCAACGGAGGAAGAGTTGGCTATTCCTGATTCAGAGGCTCAATTGGTGGTGGCTTTGCATGTAATACCGGATTGGACAATCCCATATCTGGCTTATATGAGCCGAGGCGAGTTACCAGAGGACGAAACCTCAACCCATCAGATAATCCGGCGTTCCAAGTCCATGACCATAATCAATGGGGAGTTACATCGTTACAGCGTCTCAGGAGCAATTCAACATTGTGTTTCTCCTCAAGAGGGTTGTGAGATTTTGCGTGAAATCCATGAAGGGGATTGTGGTCACCATGCCGGTTCAAAGTCTTTGGTTGCTAAAGCCTTTCGCCATGGTTTTTACTGGTTGACAGCACATGCTGATGCAGAGGATTTAGTCAAGAGATGTGATGGTTGTCAGAAATTTGCACGCCGAGCTCACATTCCGGCTCAGGAGTTGCGGATGATTCCAATAACTTGGCCGTTTGCGACTTGGGGTCTTGATATGGTTGGACCCTTCAAGCGGTCCAAGGACAAAAAGACTCACTTGTTAGTGGCAGTTGATAAATTCACCAAATGGGTGGAAGCAGAGCCAGTCAGTAAGTGTGATGCGGCCACGGCGGTTCAATTCATCAAAAAGGTGATATTCCGGTTTGGCTTTCCACACAGTATTATAACTGATAATGGTACTAATCTGTCCAAGGGAGAGATGGAGGAATTTTGCCAACGTGAGCACATCCGACTTGATATAGCATCAGTGGCTCACCCCCAGTCTAATGGTCAAGCGGAGAGGGCAAATCAAGAAATTTTACGAGGTATCAAGCCCGGGCTTATGGTTCCTTTGAAGCGGACACCGGGTTGTTCCGTTGAGGAGTTACCTTCTGTATTATGGAGTATCAACACCACACCCAATAGGTCTACGGGTTACACGCCTTTCTTCATGGTTTATGGAGCGGAGGCAGTTCTTCCTAGTGACATCTGTCATGACTCGCTCCGTGTGACAGCTTATGTTGAAGCTGATAATGAGAAGGCACATCAGGATTCCTTGGACCTGTTAGATGAAGAGCGTGATCTTGCAGTAGCACATTCGGTGATTTATCAACAAGATCTCCGATGTTATCATAGCCGCCGGGGTAAGACCAGAACCTTTCAAGAAGGCGATTTGGTGCTCCGGCTCATCCAGGATCAGACTGATATGCACAAGTTATCCCCACCTTGGAAGGGACCCTTTGTGGTCAGCAAGAATGTACACAACGGGTCATACTACCTCATTGATGTTCGAGAGCACAAAGACTCACGTAAATCGGAGGAGGAGACCAAGCGGCCATGGAATATAGCCCTTCTTCGGCCTTACTATACTTGAGCCATAGGCTTTTTCATATGTACATATTTATGGCAATGTATATATTATATAATAAACTGGAGCCTCACATAAAGCGGAGTCTCTGTTCTTTTTACATCTTGTGTGTGCTTACAAAGGTTTCTGCTAACAAAGCAAAGTTTTGTTAAACCGGCCTTTGCAGCCGCACAAAGTCACTAGGGGGCTTGGTCATACCTGAACCATAGCTACACCTTTTGATTGGTTTGAAAGCCGGAAAGGAAGTTCACTAGGGGGCTTAGTTTTTATCATGCCATAGCTACACCTCTTGATGGGCTTGAAAGCCACAAAGGATATTATGTGGAGCCAAAGAGAGTGTTGCACAAAGCACATACTCAAACATGGGCACACACTGAGCACAGCTCACAAAGTTACTTGGGGGCTCTTTGTGCAACACAACAAAGAGTTTGAAAGGACCCTTGTAATTGGCTATCAAGCCACGGCTTGGAAGCCTGGTGTATTCACCTAAAACCCCAGGTTAACCTGCCTTCATCAAGTAAGCCACTCCTGTCCAGGTAATCCTGGTATGACCCGCCGAACATTTGACAAGTCAATCTTCTACAGACCCTGAACTTGTTAAAATTAAAACGACGATTGGTTAATTGGAGGCCCATCTTAAAAGGCTTTGTTAAATGGTTTAACTCGGAGGCCTGGCAGCCCATGAAAAGCCTCGATTTGGAGCCTGGCAGCTCGTAAAAATCCTCGAATATTTCTTTTTGAATTTTAACTCTTTCGTTTTTATTGCGGTTCATAGTATGTTTTGATAAACCGGAGTCCTTGGACCGGCTTGGTTTTCAACTACAGGTTGTTCATCTAGGATCAGTTACAAACCGGCATTTGGTTGCCCGGTCTGGTTTGACTAAATCACCAGTACTATAAAGAAAACCCGGTGGTTATTATATCCCGGTACGGTTTATTATCATAATCCGGCAAAATAAGAACAGGAGTTATCAATGTTCCGGATTGGTATTGACACCTTTGTCGTATACGTCGTTGGTCAACCAATAAGGTATGTTGCACATGTTGCTTCTTATTCATCCAAGTATTGTATACTTATTAGGCGTCATGACCCGTCCAGCGGTAAACCGCTGGATACTTTTAAGTTCTTGTGACCAGGAACACAACTCATCATGGGCTATGCATAAATATATCCCAAAAAGATGGAAAAAGTTGTCACGAGGTATTACAAAACAAGCTCGATGGCATGGCAGATAACGGAGTTTTGGCTATCCTATTACAAGAAGCTTTCAAAGAGGCTCCAATGGCATTATTGTTTTTCACAATATCGGCACACAATAGCCAGTAAACCGACGACTGGTTTAAGATGCTTCATCTGGATGGTTTGATGGTTGAGGGTCAGTTGGTGTGGGCACTTCTTCATCCCTCCCCAGACGCTGGAAATCAACCGTCGACCAATCGATTCCAGTTAAAGCTTGAAATACTGCCTCTTCATGGATAAGATTGGATGGGTTAATATTAGGAGCGTAAGTGTGCTTACGAATCGGAGGCAAAAGTTCTTCAACTTCATGGATTTCGGTAGGCTGTCTTTTCCCTTCAGCATCATAAACTGGTTGAAAATGGGACAAGTCTGTGTCTTCGGCCAGCTTGCTGGCTACTGGCCGCATCTCTTTGGTCAGCCGCCGGAGGTCATCATTGTCGAAGTTTGAACCGTCCTCTTTCACGCCTGGGTATCCTTTAATGGTATCCTCTGCTTCAAGGTCTGGAATCCAGGCTTTGGCTTGAATAAGTGCGGTTAAATCTCCTGCTCTGGCAGCTACCTTCTTCAATTCAGCAATACGGGCTGGTAACATGGCCATCTTCTCAAGTGTTTCTTTTATCAAGGTTTGGGCCGATTTGTTGTAAGCCGCCGTGCAAATAGCCCGTTGAGACCCAGAGTACAACTGTTCAATCAAAGTATACGCCGCTTTGAGCTTCATCCGCATGTCTGTACCAAGATGAGCAATCCGAGTGCCTGCCAAGGATTTATATCAACATTTTGGTCAGTGATAAGGTTCATTGACTTGTGCAAAACACATAAGCAGATACTTACCAAAGATAGCAGAAGTCATAGCATTGATTTGCCGTTTCAAGCCAGCTAGTTCATCTACAATTGGTTTCAGGGCTGCCTCAGCATCTTCAGCTCTTTTGGTTAAACCGGATTTTTCGGTTTCCCAGTTAGCACGATCTTTGTTGAAAGATTCCTTTAGCTTTTCCATTACGGCCAAGGCTTGGGTCAGCTCCTCTTTGGCTTTTGCAGCTTCTGCTTGTTGTGACTTCACATTCTCTTGCAAGTCAGAGTTTTGGGCATCTCTATTTCTCAGTTCAGCCTGCAACATTGAAGGTATATTAAACAACGGGATATATATCTTCTAAGTACAAAGCGTATAACAAGTTATGCACTTCATACTTGGGGGCTAATGCCTATTTGCTCTAAAGTACTACATTTTATACAAGTCTCCAGAACAATGCAAGCATTATCCTGGACACTTGGGGGCTAATGTACGTCTGTTCTAAAATAGATGCACAGATTAAAACCCGGATTAACTTGCCAAGTTAAACCGGCCTTTGGGGGCTATGCTGCAGAAAGTTATCTAATTATTAAAAGACGAGTCTTGGTTCTTATTAGAGACCTGACATTTTGAGGATCAATGATGAGAAACTTAAAGTGCTACAAAGACCCGGTTTATGATTAACATCATAAAACGGCCCTTGGGGGCTACTTGGGCTAGTATTTCAACTTTGAATCAACGAACAAAGGGAGATGAAAATACCTCATATCGCTCGTTCATCAAATTCACCAAATCGGCTTCATAGTCATGGTTTGAGTGCAGACGATTCAAGAAGCCAGAGTGAAGATCTTCAACATTGAGATGAGCATAACTTGATAAATCGCTACTCCATTTGCCCTTTTCCCTAGCAGCCCGCTCTTCTTTGGCACTATGTTGAGCCAAGACTACGGGATGGCCAGGAGAGCTGTGGCCCATTCCAGTAATGATAACATCATCTCCTTGGCCTTCAGTGTTTCTGGCTGGTGATAATGGAGTTTCAGCATCTCTCACCGGATTAGCCCGGTTTGGCTCTGCCGGTTCAGCGTCAGGCGCGGCAGGCTCAGCGTCTGTTGGTTCATTAGTGTTTTGGCCTTGAAGGGGTGGTTCAGCAGAGGCGGCTTCAGGATGAGGGCCCTCTGGTTCACAAGTTTGTTCCGGTTCACCTCTGGGTTCTTCATCAAAAGTGGTCGGGTCTTCGGGCGGATTGGTGACCCGAGCTTTCTTGTTGGGTTTGTCTTTGGCCCTGCAAACAAAATAAACAGAGAGTTAACATCTTATTCAAGATTTATGACACATTGAAAGAAAAGGTTTTGCAGCTTACCCGGCCACAGTTTTCAAAGGAGGGAGCTGAGTTGCCATCGACTCGTCGGATGATGAGGGAGGTGTCACCTGATAATTTGAATCGGACGGATTAAGAGGTTATCTGAAATAACCTGCCTTGGGGTAAGAATTGTCAGAAGTGGGAGAGATCTCAGACCGGTGCTTCCGAACCGGGGTATCAAGTAAACCGGTTGAAGTGACTTGTTGGCCACTATGCCGGGTTGTACGGCGAGCCTCATGTTGTTGCGTCTTCAAAATAAATGTTGGATCCAAGTAAGCAAGAGGATGAGAAAATCTTACTTTCCGGACTGCTTGATGGGTTTTTTGTGTTGGCTTAGAGTCTGAACCAAAGGAAAGTGTAATTACCTCTACGTCTTCAGCCTGGCTGCCTTCCGCATCCTCCTGATGAAGGTCATTGTTAATGAGGTGCATGAAAAGGGAGCCAAGTGAGTCAAGTTCTACCTCAGCTTCCGGATCGTCAACATCATCATCAAGCTCCATGTTGATCCGGTCAGCTCTTTTCCGCTTTGAAGTCCGCTTAACAGCCTTGGTTTTTTGACGGGAAGGTTTGACCGCCTTATCTCCGGCTGGCTTTGCCGTTTTATCTGCAGGTTTCCGCTTCCAGAAGGGATCATCACCCTATTTATACATAAACAGAAGGAAGATTACATAGTTGAAACACATTAAAAATATCAAAAAGGAAGAAATATAGTGCTTACAGCAGGAGGTTTGTTCTGAGTATAGAAGGGGAGCAAGCCGGTTTGACTACAGACTGATTCCGATTCATTCAGAATTTTCTTCACGCTTTCAGTGACCTCTTCATCAGTCATCTGATACTCGATATGCCGTTGGGGGTCTTTCACATCACCGGTATATTCACACATCAAATCGGTGCGACGGCTTAGCGGCAAGATGCTCCAAGTTATCCAATAGCGCACGAAATCAACGCCTGTTAAACCGTTGGCCATGAAAGCCCGGAGTTTGGCGAGTTGAGGGGCATATTTCGCCCTTTCTACGGAACTTAAGCGTTGCGGCATCGGATGGGTGTTGGAAAGCCGGTGATCACGAAAGCCCGGGAGGGGATTCTCATCTTCAGGAGAGGTGTCTCTGCAGTAAAACCAAGTTTGGTTCCATTCCTTTGGGTGGCTGTGCAATTTGGCATGAGGAAATTCAACTTCTTTCTGCTTTTAAATTGAGACACCACCAAGTTCAGTGTTGGGGCCATTCACAAATTCTGTGCGCCGGTTTAAGTGAAAGAAATCCCGGAACAACTCCGCAGTTGGTTCTTCCTCTAAGTACACTTCACAGAAGACCTGGAAGTTACATAGATTGGATACTGAGTTGGTCCCGGTGTCTTGAGGATGGAGTTGGAAATTGGCAAGCACATCTCGGTAAAACTTTGACCCTGGCGGTTTGAAGCCACGGCTTATATGGTCAACAAAGACCACCACCTCACCCTGCCTTGGGGTCAGAGGATTTTCTGCTCCTGGAACTCGCCATTTAATTTTAGTTTTCTTAGGCAAGGAGTCGATGCTGACCATATCGTTCAATTGTTCCTCGGTGACCCGGGAACGAGCCCAGTTGCAAGCGGTAAATTGTTTGGCCATCGCGAAACAAACAAGCTTGAAACGAAGGGCTGGTTTATAAATCACTCATGATGATATACAAGATGCAATGGATTAAAAGATATACTGATATGTGAAATTGCATAAACCGGAGACCAATGCAATAATGGATAAAAAGGCAATACCAGAACAGGGGTACCCAGACACTGTTAAATCGGAGTATAACTATGGAGGTAAAAGGTTCCTCCGGTTTACCAGAGGGCTAATGGTATAGATTGCTTATACAAAGTTAAACCGCCTATATTGGCGTGAGGAGAAACAGATTTCACAGAGGTATATGAAAATTTCGGATCTAAGGTGACGGTGTCCTGGACTAGGGGGTACTCACCATGTCATCTCCTGATCTTTTAGATTGGGCCGAGGACCCCCATGGCCGTATACTCATAGGCCAGTTCGGACAGTTGCCGCATACATGGAAGATTCCACAAGACTTGGTGATCAAGACAAGGACTCCTCCCCACTGGCGTATTCGGCTAGGACTCTTATTATCCTAGGCCTCTGGTGCATTATATAAACCGAGGCCAGGCTAGTCGATAGTATATATACATACAATCATACCATAGGCTAGCTTCTAGGGTTTAGCCTCTCCGATCTCGTAGTAGATCAACTCTTGTACTAGTCATATTATCAAGAATAATCAAGCAGGACGTAGGGTTTTACCTCCATCAAGAGGGCCCGAACCTGGGTAAAACATCGTGTCCCCTGCCTCCTGTTACCATCCGTCTTAGACGCACAGTTCAGGACCCCCTACCCGAGATCCGCCGGTTTTGACACCGACATTGGTGCTTTCATTGAGAGTTCCGCTGTGTGTTCGGCAAAAGGTTGATGGCTCTCCTGCAGATCAACTGCGACTTCGGCATCTTCGTCACCAGCTCGACTGGTCACTTTGGTTCGACCAAGGACTGCGCCCTACCTCCGATCGTCATGTTCGGATGAGGGCCTTTATAAACATCAACTCCGATCTCTATCAAGATCATGGAGGAATCATCCAGGGAGCCCGGGGGCTCAACGTCAACATTGCCCTCGGGCGACCGTGCTGTTTTTCTGGACAGCAAACTTGTGTCCGCTGCCACCGCCTCCTCAAGTATCTTTTTAACTATTGCTTCGGTGGAATTGTGCGGAATTGAGTCTACAACAACCCTGGAAAATTTCGTCGAGTTCCAATGGAGGAATCTCTGGCAATCCACGATATACCGGAGCCCTGTCAAATCTGGACGGGAATCTGGACGAGTTTAGGGGGCTCAACGTCATGATATACCGGAGCCCTGTCAAACATCAACTCCGATCTCTATCAAGATCACGGAGGAATTATCTATGGAGCTCGGGGGCTCAACGTCAACATTGCCCTCAAGCGACCGTGCTGTTTTTTTGGACAGCGAACTCGTATATGTCGCCACCACCTCCTCGAGTATCACTTTGACGATCTCTTTGGTGGAATTGTGCGGAATTGGGTCTATAACAACCCTGGAAAATTTCGTCGAGTTCCGATGGAGGAATCTCTAGCAATCCACGATATATCGGAGCCCTGTCAAATCTGGATGGGAATTTGGATGAGTTTAGGGCGTGGTGTTCAGCTTCTAGCTCGGACGTCCTTTGGAAGATCCAACCTTTGATCGGCTGCGGAATTCCTATATCTACCGCCTCTCAAAATTTCAGCTCGATCCGACTGTGCAAACTCCGGGAACCTTCCGATTAGTGCATCACTTTTTGGATCTGTTTTCTGCGCGAAAACGAATCCAACCTGAGTTCGTCTTTTTTATGAATGGGATTTCGGACATCCCTTTTGAAGGAAGTTTTGTATGGGGTATTGTGTTTTGTTCCCGAACACATCCCACTAACTTTAAGATCTTTTGAACATGATCTTCAACATCATGCTGGTGTCAAACCAGTCCGGCAATATTGCTTCACGGCTGCCGACCTACGCTAGACACGTCGTCACTTTGTTGAGCCGAGCTCAACTCCTTCGATCATCATCTCGGCGAGCCGAACAAGAGTTCGGCATCGCGAAGGATAAATCATCTTCAATGTCGCTGCCCCACGGACTACACGGAGCGGGCACACCGGCATCGCCACGCGGTAGCTACATCAAGAAGCGCCGATCACGTCACAAGTAGACTCCGGCATCTCTTCGGCGAGCTGCTCCAACACCTCGGCTAGACCGGGGGCTTCATCATCTCTTCATCAACATACTTCGATGACTTCGGCGTCACCAGCCGACCAGCTTCATCACGTTAGCTGGACTGAGGGCTTCGCCTCGGCAAGCCAACCTCTGCCGGCATCACCACGCCATCACTTTATCGCCCATCAGGCAATCGGTGTGCGGATCGATTCCCGATTTTGGGAGTAGCTTTTCTTCGGAATGCTACAAAAAATAAACCAGGTGCTATTAATCCTAACAATTTTTGCTTGTTGGGTTTATTTTTTCCAAGAAATTATTACTCTGGTTTGTTCCATCATCTGTACACAGATCTATCGAATGATGTCCACACTAAGGACGGTCGCGTGGTGGTTCGGTCAGTTTCCATACATAGTCCGGCGAACGCCGCACCCGGAACTCAGACCGACCTGTAAATTCAGGCTTTGCCACACCTTTACCGCGTCAAGCCGACACCCTGCATCGACATTGACTTCGGCGCCAGGCCATATTTCTTTTATTACTCACTTTGCATAAATTATTTATTATGCAACATTTTTTTTCTTATCATTATTATTAATATCTCTGGTTTGCACTATTTTTTGTGCATAGGAAAATGATCCGGGTTGGGAAGTATCGTCAACTCGGCGTACTGACATACCACGTCACCTCGGCTGGACGGGGGGCTTCGTCGGCACTTCATTACCCCATGCCGGGGACTTCGGCATCACTCTGCCAACCTGCATTGACCGTGCTATGTCACCACTTCAGAGTGCCGAGCTCTTTGCTCCGCCACCTTGGGACTGGCTTGGGGGATGGAACCTTGTCCCGCATCAAGCTCGGGCCACGTCATCAATACCGAACACATTAACCAGCTAAGTTGCCTTCATGCTAAAAGTTTTAATTCTTAACTTGTGTTCGGTTCGACCAAGCATTATACCTTTTTGAAAAAAAAGTTGCTTGTAAAGAATCTCCTTGTCAAAACTTTGTTTGTGACACACAAATTCAAATACCCCATTTACTTGGGGGCTTCCTTCATGAAGCTTTTTCCCCTTGCATATGAATATACTTGTACGGCTTCGTTCCTTGTTCGTGTATTACGCCACAATATGCACCATATTGACTTAAGCGATTTGCAAGCTGGGTTGCCTGGCTCCTGTGCTTACCCCTACGTTCCCGATTGTTCGGCTAGGGAGTAAAGGGAGCACCTCTGTGATTGTCACGACCGGGTCCTCCGAGCTCTGACCTCAGACTGGGTGAAGCCGAAAGCTAGCGCTCTTATAGTTTTCAATCATGGTCGGCACACAACGGAACTCATGAGTACAAAAAATCTATTACACAAGTCTCATGGTAATAATGAGCACCGAACAAAGGTATCGGTGGGGGTACTATTTTCTTCGAAGATGCTTCTTACACTTTGTTAGTAATATAGCATAAGTTCCCTGAGCGCGCTTTGTCTATTACAGCCTTATGGACTGATTGCCTGGTCATCGGAAACACTGTCGATACTCTCGACAGGCGGAGTACATAACACTTTTCGGCCCTTGGCCGAAGAGGGAGAAGCCGACGGTCGGTTAAGACGCGTTTAAAGTTCAGGTGAACACAAATATGGTATAAGTACTTCGGTACATACAATCATTATACATAAAATTCTTACCCAAGTCACTTGGGGGCTCTTAAAATTTATATATGAGCTGTAAATGTGTTTTCTTCTTAGTCGTTGTCAAAACACGACAGAAGCACAATTTTTTCTTTCTCTTCCAATTTTCGGATTGGCACCGAACTCTTGATCTTGTTCGGACGTCATGTTTTTATTGACGTTTTTTGGGGTTTTCAAGCTTTTGGCACTTTTCAACTATTTGTGTGTTTTCAGCACAAGTCTCGCAGTGCAACGCCGGACACCTTTAGAGATTCAGCAAAAACATTCTCGGATATTGCTATAAATGCATCGGTGTTGAATTGTGTCTTCGGTCAATAGTTGGGTTGCCCGGCTCCTGCGCTTGCCTCCTACATTCCGCTCTGTTCGGCTAGGTGTGCAAAGGGAGAACCACTACGATTGTGCTTCCAGCTCACTTGGTTAAGCACCTCACTGGAGAAAGCCGAAAACTGACTGTCATAATAAGCGTAAACTGGTCAGCGATCCGATGACTATATTAAATGACGGGCCATTCATAACATTGGCCGAAGTGTTTATGGCTTGACCTCGACTGTCGCCGAACACTACCGGGGGCTAGTAACTGGCCTCCCAAACTAAAATCCTCAATATTTTGCTCTTACATTAGAGCTGAGGTTTCATGATCATGCTTAGCATGACAACCCAAAGAAAGGGACCGATAGCGGGACTATTTTCTTTGGAAGACATTTCTTCTGTTAAACAGTAATATAACTCTCTGGGTACCTTTGTTTATAAAACCGTATGGCCAAATTGCCTTGTTTGTTGTAAATCTTTGCCCTCATAAAGGCTTTATAAAGTAGGACAAACACTCCTCGGCTACTGGCCGAGGAGGTGGAAGCCGATGGTCGGTCAACAAAGTTTTGTACAATGCGGATCCGAGCATTAATGACGTAAAGTACTTGGATACATAGAGTCATTACACATAATTTGTGATTTTACTGTGGATATTGATCCTTAATTCGGCCACCCGTGCCCGCATTAAGGCTCGGGGGCTACTGGGCTTTGGGCTTATTATTTACAAATATTAAAGGGGCACATTGATCCCCTGATCTGGTGTTACCACTCGACTAGTGTCTCGGGGGCTACTGCATTGCTTGTCCAATGCAGAGAATTTTATGTGCAACATAGTTTCCGAGGAGATTTTGATCCTCAGGTTGGTCGGCCGCACCCAACCTGAGTCTCGAGGACTGAGCACGCCGCTTTTAGTATCCCGAAGTATTCTGCCGAGCTTGGACTTGATCCTCAGGCCGATTTTGCAAAACAACCTGAGTCTCAGCGGCTACTGGGATCAGCGGTCTTACATCATCCTTCAGGTGCATCTCGGGTTTTAGACCGATACACACCTTGAGGGCTACTGGCCATATATCTCGGCAGAGAATAAATTGCAATAATAAAAAATATTGACAAAAAATCGGCCCACAGTCGGGGTGGTGCACCACCTCGGAAGCAGTCCGGCATAAAGCTCGGGCGCTAGTGGCTGGCTCCATAGAGGGCATTTCCGGCATTAAGCTCGGCTAAACTCCTTCAACTTTTTTGAACCAAGGTGATATGACACCTCGGATATAGTCCGGCGTTGGAGCTGGGACACTGTCCGGCGTTGGAGCTCGGATACATTCCGACGTTAGAGCTGGGAAGCGGTCCGGCATTGGTGCTCGGCTGCAAAAGATACCTCGAATGCAGTCCGGCGTTGGAGCTTGGACGCAAGAGGACGCTGCCGCCCGGGAACAATTTCAAACCCGAGGTGTGGCATAAAAATAACAAGGCATTGATAAAGGCCAGAAACTTAAAGGGGCTCCTCGGATACCCGACGTGTAAACTCGCCGAATGCATTTCGGCGATCCTCAAGATCGAAGATGAGAAGATTTGTTGAACCAGTTTTCAAGACCGTCAACCGAAGATGAAGAACAGTTCGGAAGAATCGAGGAGCATCCCTAACTTGAAGACCGGTTCAGGGGGCTACTAACGGTGTCCTGGACTAGGGGGTACTCACCACGTCATCTCCCGATCTATTAGATTGGGCCGAGGACCCCCATGGCCGTATACTCATGGGCCAGTTCGGACAGCTGCCGCATACAAGGAATATTCCACAAGACTTGGCGATCAAGGCGAGGACTCCTCCCCACCGGCGTATTCGGCTAGGACTCTTGTTATCCTAGGCCTCTGGTGCATTATATAAACCGAGGCCAGGCTAGTCGATAGAATATATACATATAATCATACCATAGGCTAGCTTCTAGGGTTTAGCCTCTCCGATCTCATGGTAGATCAACTCTTGTACTACTCATATTATCAAGAATAATCAAGCAGGACGTAGGGTTTTACCTCCATCAAGAGGGCCTGAACCTGGGTAAAACATCGTGTCCCCTGCCTCCTGTTACCATCCGCCTTAGACGCACAGTTCGGGACCACCTACGCGAGATCCGCCGGTTTTGACACCAACATAAGGTATGACAGAAACTGGAATATATTCAGGTTCAAGCTTCAGATATTTAAACAGGTCAGCAGATTCAAATAAGTTGTTCTAGATATAAAGAGAGAGTCTAATGAGGAGAGTATGATTATGGCTATGGTCGCGCAAGGATAAACAGATCCAACCTAGCCTGGGATGCTACAGAGAAGAAAAGAGAAGAATAGGACTGAGTTTTTCGATGAACTCCGACGAGCAGGGAAACCCTAAAAACAAGATATAGGGTCGAAGGAAAAAAGAGTTACCAGTATCACGGGAATGGCGGAGAGATGCCGCAGTATTCTGGTGCGTTCAGGGTGATGCAGCGGGCGGAGTCGGAGCAGAGGCAACAGTCGACGGTGGCGGCGGAGCTCTGGAGGTTGAGCAGCGCAAGGAAGACAACGCGAAGAGGCACGAGGGGGAAAAGGTGAAAATGACTCCCCGGTCTTATTTATAAAGGCAAGGGATAGGTGTCAGGCGCGAAAATCGAGGAGCCAAAACTTGGAAGTAAGGCGGAGCTATCGCCTCGATTGTCGAAGGACCATTAATGAAGATGATGTCACGACGGTTTACCACGATCCGAGAAGATGACGTCACGGCGGTTCACCAAAATATGAGAAGATGTGGAAGACGAAGTTTTTTCTAAGGATTGACATGAAACATGTTCAAATCAATCTGGGGCCTAATGTTGGGGATATTACTACTGGACGTAAACCGGCCAGGAGTAGCCGGATTAACTTTATGAAGATTAGAAGCCCATGAAGATGTGAAGATGATGGCACTTTACGAAGGCCCAAGGCCTAGAAGTGAGTTAAAGCTTGTAGATACAAACTGACTTAATCATGCAACTTGCTTTGTAAGATAGGAAGTGTAGAGACCGAACCGGAAACGTTTATGCTCCGGCTTCGAGACTCTGTAAACCGACGGGCGCCACCCATGTATATAAGGGGACGACCCGGCAGCGGTTCAGGGGACAGACAACAACTCGAGAGCCAGATAAAGCGGATTCACTCCCTGGCCTTCAAAACCCTAGCAATACCAATCACAACTAGACATAGGCTTTTACCTTCCTTGAAGGGGCCGAACTAGTATAAAACTCCCCGTGTCCCCTTGTCCGGTTTAACCCCTTTAAGCTAACCCGTTGCGATGGCTCCACGACTAAGTCCTTTCACCAGGACATCTGCCGTGACAAACCCACGACAGTAATGCTTAAACATCACACTGGATAAATGTGTAAAATTGAAATAAAGGGCATGTGTTAGCTACACCAGGAATAACTGGAACCAAATATAGCTGTTCAAACTGGTGTTGATGTAGTCAAGCGGCACAGTTCCGACTTGCACATAATGAACCACACATTGTGAATGACTAAAATAAACAAGGCATAAATGACCGTATAACAACCAAATATAGCCGTTGAAAACTGGACAAAGTCTCACTGCAACCAACCTAACAAGCAAATACAGATAAACATGGCATATGCTTGAAAACTAGACAAATGCTCACTTCAACGAACCTAACAAGCAGATAAAGATAAACAAGGCATCTGCTTGATAACTGGAGAAATGCTAAAAAAAGCAACCTAACAACCAAATACAGATAAACAAGGCATCTGCTTGATAACTGGAAAAATGCTAAAAAAAGCAACCTAACAACCAAATATAGATAAACAAGACATCTGCTTGATAACTGGACAAATACTCACTGCAACCAAACTAAAAACCAAATACATATAAACAAGGCATCCGCTCGATAACTAAAAAATGCTCACTCCAACCAACCTAACAACCAAATACAGATAAACAAGGCATCTACTCACTATAAACAACCAAATATAGCCATTCGTGAAACTAAAGTGGACAATTCATACTTAAACATCACATAGACCTATTGAACAATACATTTTTGCATAACTGAAATAATTAAACATGGCACAGTTAAAGCACCGCACGACATATGCTACTACAACAAAGGGTATGGGTTGGCAAGCTAGAAAAGGTAATATTTGCTGATAGAATGTTGCCTCACATTTCATGGACGGGATCCTTCTAGTTGGAAGAGCACAGACCCATGGTGCGCTCTCTGATGTCACGGATGGGTTGTTTCACCTTGGAAGAACCTTCGTGGGTACCCTTCTCGTGGTCGTGGTCGTGGTCGATGAGATCTGACTTGGCAATTGAGGATCCCAAGCCACCGCCGTAGAACGTGTCCTTCAGAAGTGACAAAATGGGCTCGATGGCGTATAAAGCTCGCAAATCCTTGACCGCTTGGCGGAGGAGACCAGCGGCAGGGCCGTCGAAGAGATCGATGGCAGTTGAACGAGAGGGATTGGGGATGGACCACTTAACCTATGACATGGCCCGCGTGAAGCCGTCGGTGTGGACGAGCTTGATGTCGTAGCCAGCTTTCCCGAGATACAGTAATACGCTAGCCCGCTGACATGAAGCCTTCGGCATGGCAACGTAGTCAACGTCTTCATCGGCTTCCACGGTGACGTGTTGCTCCAGGATCAATAGGTCGGGGTGAACGGTGGCCACCTCGCCAACGTCCACCGGACAGGCCATGATAAACCTCTTCTTGGCCGAACGCTCGTCAGGCTCCCGGGGATACGTGGTCGAGCTTAGGCTCCGACATTCTGGAGCAGGGGATGTGGATCTGGCGGGGAGGGACACTGTAGGCCTCATCTAAAAACTCAGGGGAGTGGGGCGACGGTATGGGAATCGCTGGATAACCTAAACTTTATTATCTAAGCTAGGAGGAACGGGAAGACCGGCAGGGTTAGCGGCGGCGCCGGTAGCGGCCATGAGCTAGGGCTCAAAGGGGGGAGGGGGTGGGTGGGGGGCTATGGAGGGGCGTGTTTGAGCATACGTCGCGGCTACTGAAAATTTTAGTAATGGTGGGTGGACATGGTGGTGGACGAGGGAGGGCGGCTGATAAAATTTTACTATAAGGTTGGTGCTGGAGGAGTGTGGGTGACGATTGAAGTACGGCAGCTACTAAAATTTGGGTAAAGGAATTGACGCGGGGCAGGAGTTCCCAAGATCGCGCACGGTATAATAACAATATGCGTGTATGATAATAAGAAAAGTGGCGCGGATCCGCCGATTTTTGCAACGCTCAAGGCGGGTAGTTTGTTTTTTATATTTCTAGCTAGCTGGTCTATCGCACACGGTTCGTCCTAATTTCCAAATAAACTTACCCGCCTTTAGCTTCCACGGGTGGTGGTTTTACAGCGCACTTGCATTGCACACGGTTAAGCCAGTACCTCCACCCTTTGCTCGCGCTTGCGTGGTAGTGGTGATTTCAGCGCACTTGCATCGCACACGGTTGAGCCAGTACCTCCACCCTTTGCTCGCGCTTGTGCGGTCGTGGTGATTTCAGCGCACTTGCATCGCACACGATTGAACCAATACCTCCACCTTAATTTGCTCGTGCTTGCGTGGTTGTGGTGATTCACATCGCACTTGTATCGCACATGGTTTAGATATTATACACTGTGTCCCTTGAGGATCATCAGAGTCTTTGCAGCAAAAAAACGTTAGGTAGGATCAAAAGACAGCCACACCAGCATGTGGCCCAAATATATATGAGTGAAAAGGGTGGTATGTGATGTTCAAAATTCCAATGCACAACTTTGACCCCGCTGGCCCACGGTTGGGCGCGTCATTGAAGATCGATGAGAGGGGCTAGAAGTCGAGAACCACCTGGAAGTGGCCAAATATATGTACGAATATTGGGGATGTTTAAAAGTTTAAGTACACAATGCATAACTTTGGTGGCACCTGCCTCGCAAACCTGAAAGCACCCTAACAACCACCTAGCTAGGATATATAATAACATAATGTCGTACCTAGCTAGGATTCTTGGCCCACCACCTCCCACTACGTGTCAGCGGGGCGGATGCACGTAATGATCGATACTTTGGTCATACATGCATGTCGCCATGACCAACTATAAGATGTACCAATGAGTCTTTCGTTTGGTCAAATGACAGTTGTTGTTGTCGATAAACCGCTTGGGCCAATAGATTGAACCATCATAAACATTGCACGAGAGGGACCACAAAACTAGCACCTCTTGCATGCGGCCCAAAATGATGTATGTTGGGAAGGGGCGATGTGTGTTTTCAATATAGAATAATGTACAATTTAGATGTGGTGCCTACCTCTCGATACAGACAACAACCATGAAGGCAAGGTAGTTAAGGATGAGATACGTACGCAGGGTTTGATGTAGGTCGAACCTAGCAATCCGAGCATCTTGGAGGGAATCCTGAAAACGCATGAGCTCGAGCTTTGGTTGAACGACATTTGACGGTGACCGGCCCTAACATGAACTAGGAGGAATCCATTCATGGCCAACACATACCCCTCATTATCGGTCAAAGGGATGATACACACACACACACTCCGGGAGCCCACAGATATCTGTGTCATCACAAAAAAACCACACAAGGGAGACGTGGTCGATCAGAAGACCCCGTATACACTGCATGCGGCCCGAAAATATGTATGGGTACGATGGTGTATGATGTGTTTAAATCCCAAATGCACAACTTCGATGGGCCACGCCAAGTAAATTACAAACCGAACACCGTACCCGACTCCAAGCCTGGTTCAATACCTATGATGTCAGTTTCCCAACTTCGAGGCGATAGCGGGGGGGGGGGGTCGTCCCATGCATGTGCTTAAACTTTTTATTTTGTCTAGCATGGGACACATCTATATATATATATACATCTATACATCTATACACATATATAGTGTGTGAATAACTATGAAAGTTGCACGTTGGATGAAGCCAATCCGACGGTACAGAGATGGCAAATCCGAGCACTATTGGCCGTTGGATATCATCTACATTCCACCAGATTCTGCCACATGTACAATCTAGAAGACTCCATGGTTGAACTTATGCATAATGCACAAACCTCTAAACACAAGCACTTGTCCTTTGTTCTCTAGAATCTTCCATATATTAATTTCCCAAACCTTTTTTTCTAAATGAATTGTCACTTTTTATTTTTACCTTTACAATGCACAATTCCATGAATCTTAAAATAGTTTTTTTACAAAACTAATTTATTTTGGATGAGATGAACTATTAGAATTAAACGAACATCTACATCATGCATATCTGGGAGAAGAGGCGGGAAACCGATGAGAGGAGTGGTGAGAAATGGTAGCCTGTTTTGAATGAAAACCTAGTAGAGAAGGAAGCATGAGCTACACGACACATGCGCACAGTGCTTACCCATGTACTGCATGTGCTGTCAAAAGGGCTCAGGGTTGCCGTTCGATCTGGGAGCATCCAATGGTGCACACGTACGATCCGTGGGGTTCGGATTCTGGCCAGTCAGAATGCAGGACTCAGATCGCGCGCGCAGCGGGGGGGTATCATACGGAAACCAACATTCGGTGGAAACCGGTGAAAACCACGAGAAAAAGATGTTTTGAAGTTTAATAAAATGTAGGATGTTAAGAGGATGATGTTTTATTGGAAAACAAAATTTCAAGTTGAAACACATTAAGAGATGTGAGCTATGAAAAAGACAAAATCAGTGTTGAATAGTGCTGAATAGTAATGTCACTATTCAGGGCGGAATTTGTCTTTTTCATAGCTCACATCTCGTAATGTTTTTCAACTTGAAATTTTGTGTCGCAATAAAACATCACCTTCTTAACATCCCACATTTTTTTCAGATTTTTATGAAACTCTAAAATATGGTTTCCATGAAGTTTTCGTTGAATATCGGCTTTCGTGAGTGAACCGTGTGCTATTTGAAAACATTTCATGAGAAGAATCTCGGTTTTTAAATCCATGTAAATCCAAAACTAAGATGAAAATCGTGAAACCTGCCATGGTGTCACGACATCGCACTTATATGTCGAGGAATTTTTTTCATCCATTGTGGCGCAAGTTTTATTACAAGCCTCTTACAAACCGGAGCTTCTCTCAAAGAAGTGTCGTGGTTCCGATAGGGAAATGTGTCCCCCTTGTGGGCGAAACGTAATCACTGCCTCTTTTCACCTTGTATTTTCTTCTACGGGCAACATGGAGCGATAGGATATCTGTGCTGAAATTTAAACTTATTCAGGGTTCATTTGGCCTTTTTATACACTAATTGATTTTCCTAGGCATTTAATATCCATAATTCAAATCTGAACTACAAATACATGCTCCAGTTCACCAAAATGGCTAGAAAAATTATACATGTGTCCTTGGGTGCATGTTTAGGTCCCATGCCAGGAATGGGAATGAATTACAACCGTACTGGTGTCATGGCTCATACTCAAACATTTCAAATCTCGGTTTTTAAGTCCCCATAAATCCTAAACTCGCCAGAAAGTCATCAAAGGTGGCATGGTGTCACGTCATGGCACATATATGTCATGGTAAAAACACTGTCCAATTTGGGCCAAGCTTTATTACAAACCTCTTACAAAAACCGGAGCTTCTCTCAAAGAAACCTCATGGTTTTGATAGGTAAACGTGTTCCCCTTGTGGGTGAAACGTAATCACTGCATCTTTTCGCCTTGTATTTTCTTCCACGGGCAACATGGAACCACAGGATATATGTGCTTAAATTTAAACTTATTCAGGGTTCATTTGGACTTTTTATACACTAATTGAGTTTCCTAGGCATTTAATGTCCATAATTCAAATCTGAACTACAAATACATGCTCCAATTCACCAAAATGACTAGAAAAATTATACATGTGTCCTTGGTGCATGTTTAGGTCTCATGCCAGGAATGGGAACGAATTACAACCATACCGGTGTCCTGGCTCTTCCTCAAACATTTAGAATCTCGGTTTTTAAGTCCCCATAAATCTTAAACTCACCAGAAAGTCATCAAACGTGGCAAGGTGTCTTGTCATGGCACAGATATGTCGTGGTAAAAACATTGCCAATTTGGGCCAAGCTTTATTACAAACCTCTTACAAACCGGAGCCTGTCGCAAGAACCCTCGTGGTTTTGATAGGGAAATGTGTCCCCTTGTGGGCCAAATGATAAGTATTCCCTCTTCTAGCCTCGTATTTTCTTCTACATGCGACACGGAACAACTAGAGATTCGTGTTGAACTTTTAAATTATTTAGGGTTCGTTTG
Source organism: Triticum urartu (assembly GCF_003073215.2). Lineage (NCBI taxonomy): Eukaryota > Viridiplantae > Streptophyta > Magnoliopsida > Poales > Poaceae > Triticum > Triticum urartu. Next base: position 454,199,261 of record NC_053024.1, read on the forward strand.
ACCTTTTTTATTCATTAATTGAGTTTTCTAGGCATTTAATGTCCATCATTCAAATCCGAACTACAAATACATGCTCGAGTGCACCAAAATGGCTAGAAAAACATACATGTTTCCTTGGGGTGCATGTTTAGGTCCCATGGAATGAATGGGAACGAATTCAACCGCCTCGTCGTCCTAGCCTGGCCACAAACATTGTGAATCTCGGTTTTTAAATGTCTGCAAATCCAAAACTCACCAGGAAATCATGAAACTTGACATGGTGTACATGGTATATATAATTTTCTAATTTGGGCGAAGCTATATTACAAGCCTTTTACAAACCGGAGCATATCGCAACCCTCGTGGTTCCGGTAGGGAAACATGCCCCTCTTGTGGGTGAAATGATAATCGATGCCTCTTCTCGCCTTGAACTTTGTTTTCTACAGGCAACATAGAATAACAGGAGTGTCGGGCTGAAATTTGAAACTGTTCAGGGTTCGTTTGGCCATTGTATATATATATATATATATTACTAATTACTAAGTTTTCTATGCATTTAATGTAGTCCATAATTCAAATTTGAACTACAACCACATGCTCCAGTGAAGCAAAATGGGTGGGAAATCGTACATGTGTCATTGGGTGCATGTTTAGGTCTCGTTTAAGGAATGAGAATGAATTACAAACTTATCGTTGTCCTGAAACAATGAGAATCTCGGTTTTTAAATCCCAATAAATAAAAGAGTCACCCAAAAAAACATGAAACTGTCAGGACCCCGATCCTAAGTCACACCGATCTAGCATGTAACACATCATATCACTTTGCGGCCTCACGCACGGTATTCCCACGGGTGCCACCTTACCTGGCCCGGGACCGTTTGCGCCTTTTGGCTCACATATATGATAGTGTCGCTAGCATCCATATGACAAAGAACCCGGGCCGACATGGCTAGTCATGAACCCAAGGTGGCACTAACTCATGGGGACAGGCATACATGAATCAACTTCGAGCATGTTGGTCAGCAGCATGTGAATCCGGGCTGTAGCACTGGGCTAACGGGACTTCGGTAACCCGGGCTGTAGCAGGCTAGGTAGGACTCCGGATATCACCGCGTGACATTTCCCCGAAGGGACAGACACGGGAACGAAGTGAAACACATGCCGGCCAGTCAAGTGTCCTGAGCAGTAGTGCTGGGCTAGCAGGACTCCGGTGAACCGGGCTGTAGCGGACTACTATGGCTCATGGAAGCACAAGACTACATTTCCCCATAAGAGAGGCTACCAAGGATAAACCACTAGGTTGTCAGATCCCACACATACCAAGCATTTCAATCATACACACAATATGCTCGATATGTGCAAATACAACATGGCATCACAACATAACTCTATGACTCAAAGTATTTATTCATTAGGCTCCGAGGAGCGAGATATTACAAACATGGGTCTCACGACCCAACATTCAGAGCATACAAGTCAAAGCACATGCGGAAGCTTAACATATCTGAGTACAGACATCTATAAATGAAAAAGGCTGAGAAGCCTGACTATCTACAAGACCCTCCCAAGGTACAAGATCGTAGCTGAGGTAACGAGCTAAACGTCGAAGTCCAAGCGGAACTACTAGCGGGACTGAAGTCTCTCTGCAAAACATAAATTAAGCAAACGTGAGTACAAATGTACCCAGCAAGACTTACATCAGAACTAACTACATATGCATCGGTATCAACAAAGGGGGTGGTGGAGTTTAACTGCAGCAGGCCAGCTTTGACTCGGTGGCTATCCTGAACTACGACTGCAAGTAACTCTTTGAGATGGCACACACGAGTCCACAAATTCACCATACCAATACACCACTATGGATCCGCTCCCGTCTCCCTGCGAGAACGCCATCCATAGCACTCACACTTATCTTGCGCATTTTAAAGTATCCACTTTCGCTTGTCTATGAACTATGCAAGGGGTCCAAGTTTCCATATCCGAGGAATCCGGCTATTCGAATAGATAATGATAACCCTGCAGGGGTGTACTTCTTCACACACGCTCTCGCCACTTATCGCCCTGTACACGTCATGTACCTCGGCAACCTTCAAGCGGAAATCGGGCGAGGGAGTCGGCCACGACCTGACTAACCAACAAGTCTCTAGTCTAGGCTTATCGCCTATTCGGGTTCCATCCGCAAGGAGATCCGGCCGGGGTGTCGCTCACGGCCCCAAATGATGTGTGCAGGGTTCCCAAGCCCACCTCGACGGGTGGATCTACGCTTGGTACACCGTGCCACGGTGCCTAATCTGTCCCAAGCCCACCTGTACAGGGTACCACTTGGTAGACTACTAACACTACCTACAAACACCAGAAACTAGTTGCAACTCCTGGACAGAGATCAAGTGGATTAATAAGTCGAGAGGGGCACTTAAGCATTCCAATGCGTGGTAGTAACTGTTCATGGATCACAAACACAGAACTCAGTTCCTGAGAATGTCTGCAATGAGACAACCCACCATGTACTCCTACATGGCCTCTCACCGCTACCTTTACCAAATCGTGCTCACGCACTTAGCTCTCAACAGTAGGACATGTTCACCACATTCCAATTCATCCCCGATGAATCGGACCTGACTCAACTCTAAGCAGTAGCAGGCATGACAACAAGCATGAATGAGTAGGCACATCAGGGCTCAAACAACTCCTACTCATGCTAGTGGGTTTCATCTATTTACTGTGGCAATGACAGGTCATGCAGAGGAAAGGGGTTCAACTACCGCAGCATGTAACAGTTGAGTCGGTGTTGTCCTAATGTAGTAAAAGAGAGCAGGAGCGAGAGAGTGGGATTGTATTGGAATGAACAAGGGGGTTTTGCTTGCCTGGCACTTCTGAAGATAGTATAGCTCTTCATCGGTGTCATCGATCACAGCGTCGGAGCAGCGTCTACCGAGAGGGGACAATTACCGGCAAACAAGGAAGAGCACAATCAATGCAATGCACAATATGATGCATGATCATGGCATGACAATATGTTGTGATTTGGGCTAATGCAATAGAAAATCATTTTAATTGAAGTGGAATTCAAAACTATATCAAATTCCAACTCCAAACCTATTATGAAATTTGCCCTAATCATGTTTCATCCTAAACAGTGAGGTTAACTTGCTCAAACATGCATGCAAATGGTACAGATGGATTCCTTGAATTTTTCTGATAATTTTTCATATATAAATTATTTCATTTGGAGTTGTGGTTGAATTTCTATGATTTTTAGAAGTTTTAGACATTTTCTGGAATTTTCTAAATAATAATAAATCCAGAAAAGATTTACTGCATCAGCCTGGCGCCAGTGTGACGTCAGCGGTCAACTGACCCGGTCCAGGTCAAACCTGACCAGGGGGGACCCACTGGTCAGTGACCCAGGGCTGGTTTGTGTGGCTGACAGGTGGGCCTGGTCAACTGCCAAGTCAGCATGGTCAAAGATGACACGTGGGGCCACCGAGATTAGGTTAAATCTAAGTCCTGTGGTTAATTAAGGGACGGGGCCCGCTGTCAGTGCCTTGGGAGGTTAATTAGCGGGTGATTAGCATTTAACTAAGTGGCCACATCGGCGGCTAACCGCCGGTGACACACAGACGCGGCGGCGTCGCTCGTTCCGGCGATTCCGGCGACGAGAGGAGGCGGGGTTGGGCTCTACGGGTAGCTGGCGCAACATCGCGTCCGTTGGTGGCCGTGGTTGGGCTTGGGGTGGCCGGGGTCGACGGCGGCGAGCTCGATTGCGGCCGCCGGAGTTCGGGTGGCCACGGGTTAGCTACTGCAGCCTGCAAACGGGCGGTTGCTTGTGCTAGGAACACTCTACGGGACGCCGTGAACGCGTTGGAGTCGCCGGGGTGACCAAATGGTCACCGGAGCTGCGTTGACGGCGAGCTCAGGCGGCGGCGTGCTACGGTCTGCAAGGGGGCGATGGCTACGGCGAGAGACAGACCACGGGGTAAGGGGAAAATGATGGCGAAGCTCACATCGGTGCCGTAGGGATGGTTAGCGGGCTCGGGGACGCTCGGAGGTGTCGAATCGGCGGTGGCGATCTCCGGTGGCCGTCGGTGATGATGACGACGATGGCGACGCGTAGGGGCTCTTCCGGTCGCGTGAGACGAAGTGGAGGACGAGGGAGGCACGGCGGAGCTCGGGGCCGCGTCGGAGAGGTGAGGGGGTGGCGGTGAGTGCGGCAAACGGCGTCGGTGGTCTCGGGTGTGCTCGGCGGCGTGAGGAGGAGAGACCAGAGGAAGGGGGCGAAGCAGAGGAAGGAGGGGAAAGTGAGAGGGGGCCACCCTCATCTCCTGGGCGTGCAGGTGGACTCGGGGAAGGCTAGCCAGCGCGAAGCAGGAGGTGGCGCGCTCGGCCGCGTGCGAAGTCTCTCCCTCTGCCTACTGGCAGAGGTTGAAGATGACTGGCAAGTCGCCAGGTGGGCTGGGCCGGCCACTTGGGCTCCAGGTGAGCTGCACAGGTAAGGTTTCCTCTCTCTCTCTCTCTTCCATTTCTGTTTTCTATTTATTCTGTTTTGTTTTGATTTAGTAAAATACTAAACCATTTTATAAAGTGCTGAAAATATTTATGGGCACCTCTGAAATTAATTCCAACAGCCCAAAAATACTTCCAAGATTATTTGGACATCTTAAAAATATTTATATCATTTAAATGTCCAAATGCAAATACTTTAAGATTTAACTCAAAGATCCAAAGTGTCCTAGAAAAGTGAGCACCATTTTTGGCAGAGGTTATGGACCAAGGCAAAGATGATGAACATTTTAGAAGGGCATTTCAGGATCATTGAAAAGATTTTTATTTTGATCCTAATTGCATTTCATTTAGTGCTAGGGATTGTCATCCCCATTTCAAATTTCAAACAAATATAGACATGATGCATGGATGCTTATGAAACTATTCACTCAGGTACTCTAGGGCTGTGACAGAAACTTGGCATGGTTTCATGACATGGCACATATATGCCGTGGTAAAAAATTGTCTAGCTTGAGAAGAGGCGCACACATTAGTAGCCAACGAAGTCCTTTTTGAAACAAAAAGCTGACATGTTAATATCACAAACGGTTGTATTATATTTATCGTGTCGAAATTTAACCATACTCGGTGGTGTGCGTGCAACTGTTTGATTAGACATGACGAGCGTGAGAAGTCTGCCATGCAGGCTCGACGGGACGCGTGCGAGCAATCCGCCGCGCAGGCTCGACGGGACGCGTGCATCCTGTCCATCTCGCAGGCTCGACGAGACACGTGCGAGCAGCAAGGCTGCCCATGCTCACCGGGAAGCGAGCTCTTTGACCTCCATGCACCAGCCGCCGCCCGCCACGCTCACAACTTCTCCATTAATGGGTTAATTAAAGCACATGGACGGAGGGTGTTTGCTTATGATCCCATGGCAGCATTTGCTTTGTTCGTGTTTTCAACTAGTGTTCCGCCCTAATTTGAATTGACACATAGGGAAACGGATAATATGACCACAAATAAAATGGCAACGGATAATACGACGACAAATTTACAATGGCGCACATAATAATTGTCTTACATATTCCGGATAATTTAAAATGCCACATGCGGCAAAGCTCGAAAGACACGGGGGCAAGAGAAGATGGAAATTGCAGACAGCGATCTGGGTCGCTACTGTCTCTACTCGTCGATGGATCGCCGGGCGGCGAAATCCTCCAGCTCCTTCTTCAATTCCTCACGACTTTGCTTGAAAGCAGCCACAGATTCCTCCACCTCCTGCTCACGCTTGATCCGGAGCTTCCTCAAGCCACCCATTAGTTCCTCGACGACCGCTCTCAACATCATCTCCGAGGCACTGCTCTGTTCATGCAGCATCTTCCAGCCGGCGGCCTCCTCCTCCTTCTCGGCGACCAACTTGAGGATCTTCGCATTGTCATCCATGAGTTGCTCGACAAGGCCGGTCGCCTTGTCAACCGAGGCATCGCTGATCTTGAGCAGCTTCATCAAACCGTCGACCAACTCCTGCTGCGTAGGGACCCTAGCAAGAATGTCGTCGTCGCCGGTGAAGGACTTCAGGAACGCCGGCTCGTCACGATGGCCGACGCTGCGGATGCGCTTGTGAGAGCCCTCGCGTGCCCGTGAGAGCTCGTTCGAGGGCTCCGCGGCGCGCCCGGACATCTCTGCTGCGGTTGTGGCTTCGCGGAGAGACCTCTCTAGTGCTTCCACGGCCTTGGTATTTGCTTCCTGGTTATGTGTCCACCCTAAACTCCTCCTATCGGTCATGGCGGAACGACTTGACAGACAATACCAGTTTTGTGGGTGATGAGGAGAGGAACTGTGAAGTAATTTTCGAGTGGGTAGTTTTTATAGCCCGGTGCTTAGTGTGAACACATATTAGTTTGATAGGTGTGAACAGATTTGCAATTACTTATTGTGTTGTAATCAGTAATGTGATGAGAAACAAGGTCAAAATTTATTGATGGCAGAAGGTTGACCACGTGGTTGCTCGCCGTTGAGGCGGCCGCGGCGCGCTCCGCTCTGGCGTCTCTCCGCGCTCTAATCGCCGTTGAGGCAAAGTTACAATGGCAACTGTTAATAATTCTTAATAATTGTCTTACATATTCAGGATAATTTAAAATGCCCAATGCGACAAGTCCCAGAACACTCACGGCCTACATATGCATACAATTATAATAAAATATAACCTAAAAGGCTGAGTTGGCGGCCTTCCGACGATGGTCTTCTCGGACTCCATGATCAGCATAGCACCATTGCGGCCGTTCACTCCGAGTGTCCCGACCCGCCTCTGCCTACAGAGCTGCTGGTGCTGGGAGGCTCTTGGGGCTGCTGGGCCTCTTCCAGAAGAGCTTGACAGCGTGCAATCGCGCACATGACAACTCCGCGGAACCACTCCATTTCCATGTCTCTGGCCTGGTAGCAAATTCCGCCGATCACCTGCATCCTCAAGATATCACATTGGCGATGTTCTACTTCGTCGGGGACGTCAACTCCGCCAAGGATGCGCTCGAGCCTGGCCACCACATCATTGGGATCGAGGTTGACACGGCCACCGCGGGCAATGATGAAGCCATAGGCAGCCTTTATCTTGACTGAGTCGTAGAGGTCCTCTGCCCATTCCTTGTGGGGCATCAGGCTCTCGATGAGCACTGGTGGCGGCGGCTCTTCGGGTGGGTCGTCGATCATGCCGCCGAGTATCTCTGGATCTTTTCCGCGGTGGATGGCAAACTGCTCATCACACCTCCTCTGCAATATGTCGATTATGCTCCCAAGGACTGTGACGCCGATATCGCTGCTGATGGGCCATGGTGTCTACACCGGCCAATGAAGCTCTTGCTCCCAGACCTGCTCAGGCTCGTTCTCCTCGCCGAAGATGTAACGCAGGTAGGTGTCGACGTTGAAGCTTTGGTCGTTGCCTGGCATGCTTGGAATAACTAACGGTAGATGGGTGAGGACTAGATCTTCGCAGAGTGTCGCAGCGGTGCGTTGCCGCCTGGGTTATATGCAGCAAGCCGTTAGCTGGTGGCGGGAAACCGGTGAGGGAATAGGCGTAGATTTTACAATTCATCCATGTGGAGCGCGAGAAGCATTCGCTGGAGCGCGGGAAGCATTCACAGGAGCGCGGGAAGACTAAGTGGAGCACACACACAACCCGAATATCGTATCCGGTGCCACGTGTTATTTATCACACAAGTGTTAAACTTACTAATCATTGCACACGAGTACTCGAAGACGCATCGTGTGCGATACTCCTAGCCACCGCAAGCAACTAGTTTGCATTTTTCAAAGTTTTTTGTACACACAGAATCGCACACGAACTAACTGTATTAACCATCTGCGTTGTAATTTCTCATCACAAACAGTTCATCCGAGTCGGCTGTTTTCCACGTATCACACACATCTTGTTAAGTTGAACCATTTATGTTGCCTTCGCTAATCGAAAACAGTTCATCCGAGTGAACCGTATGCCCTATATCACACACACCTTGATCTGGCTAACCGTTTATGTTGCACTCCCTAATAGCAAACGGTTCATCAGAGCGAACTGTATGCCGTATATCGCACACATATTGATATGGCTGTCGGCATCTGTTGTTCTATCTCATCGCAAACAGTTCGTACAGATCAAACGTATGCCCCTCATCGCACACACAACTATAATCTGAACCGTGTTTGATGTATCATTCATCGCAAACGTTTTGCATCATTTCTGACGGTTTTCATACAGCACTATTTGCGATTATGGCATCGCACATAGTTTCTCGAAGGGTCTTTGATCGTAGTGTCGCGTTAGCAGCATCCTGTAGTAGTGTGTGTGTGATATACATATGAACGGAAATGATTTTCTGGGATCCACCGTGTGGGATGTACATACCTACGAAAATGATTTTCTCCAATTACCGTATGGGATGTACATACCTACGGAAATGATTGGGTTTCGATGCCTCGCCCGATCGCACATGGCCCCAGCCTGGTTCCTAGGAGGGCCTATCCCTGAAGATTTCTGGGTCGTGTGGGAAGGACACCCTATCGCACACACTCACTTGGCGATGGTTCCAAATGCCATCGCGGAAAGGGGTTAAAAACCGTTTGTTTAGGAGTGAGGTGCAGAAGTGTGTGTCATATGGTGTTATTTTACTACGAACTCTAGGGCTATTTGTGACACTTATAGGAATAGCTCAATGGATTGATCGGAAGGAATAACTTTGAGGTGTTTTCACACCCTACAGGCAATTTCATGTTATGTTCTTTGCGATAGGAACTTTGGAGTGCCTCTTTGTTCAAGGTTGAGGGATTGCCATATGATCTAATTATGTTATCACTGTTGAGGGTACTTGCACTAGTGAAAGTATGAACCATAGGCCTTGTTTTCAAGCATTGCAATACCGTTTTTGCTCACTTTTACCACTAGTTACCTTGCTGTTTTTATATTTTCAGATTACAAAAACATATATCTACCATCCATATTACACTTGTATCACCATCTCTTCGCCGAACTAGTGCACCTATACAATTTACCATTGTATTGGGTGTGTTGGGGACACAAGAGACTCTTTGTTATTTGGTTGCAAGGTTGTTTGAGCCAGACCATCTTCATCCTATGCCTCCCATGGATTGATAAACCTTAGGTCATCTACTTGAGGGAAATTTGCTACTGTCCAACAAAACTCTGCACTTGGAGGCCCAACACGAGTCTACAAGAAGAAGGTTGTGTAGTAGACATCATTGACTAAACCTCTCCCACAAGAAAAACATGATCATACCTTAGTACTCTTTGGGTATTAGTCACATGGCAATGTGAACTAGATTATTGACTCTAGTAACTCTTTGGGTGTTTAGTCACTTGGCGATGTGAACTATAGGTGTTAATCACATGGCAATGTGAACTAGATTATTGACGCTAGTGCAAGTGGGAGACTGAAGGAAATATGTCCTAGAGGCAATAATAAATATTTTATTTTATATTTCCTTATTCATGATGAAGGTTTATTATTCATGCTAGAATTGTATTGATCGGAAACTTAAATACATGTGTGAATACAGAAACAAATATCGTGTCCCTAGTAAGCCTCTACTAGACTAGCTCGTTGATCAAAGATGGTTAAGGTTTCCTAACCATAGACATGTGTTGTCATTTGATAATGGAATCACATCATTAGGAGAATGATTTCATGGACAAGACATATCCGTTAGCTTAGCATAATGATCGTTTTGTTTATTGCTATTGCTTTCTTCATGTGAAATACATATTCCTTCGACCATGAGATTATGCAACTCCCGGATACCGGAGGAATACCTTGTGTGCTATCAAATGTCACAATGTAACTGGGTGATCATAAATATGCTCTACATGTATCTTCGAAAGTGTTTGTTGAGTTGGCATAGATCGAGATTAGGATTTGTCACTACGAGTATCGGAGAGGTATCTCTGGGCCCTCTCGATAATACACATCATAAGAAGCCTTGCAAGCAAAGTGGTTAATGAGTTAGTTACAAGATGATGTATTATGAAACGAGTAAAGAGACTTGCCGGTAACGAGATTGAACTAGGTATGAAGATACTGACGATCGAATCTCGAGCAAGTAACATCACAACCAAAAAATACACTTCCGTGATGATACGTGTTTGTCACAGTAGGGCACGTTTTCTGTCATGCATGTACATCCATGACGATTTTTTGACAGAATCAAGATATTCATACCTATGTTGTCGTAGAAGTGTTCCATGACATTACCAAAATTATCATCACGGAAGTGTCCACTTCCATGACGATAAATCGCGCGTCATAGAAGTGCTTTCGTTAAGGGTGACCGACACATGGCATCCACCGTAACGGGTCGTCGTTAAGCTATTTGGTTCTAGTTTGGATCCGATAACCCGTTAATAGCCCCGACCAATGGGGATTTTCCACATGTAAAATTCTCATTCGCTGGATAATGCACGTGTCAGCTCATCGTTGGGATAGATGTCATCCCTACAATGGACGGAAGATGCCTATAATATGTCAACATGTGGCACGGCCCAATAGTGGCCCATTTAAGGTAAAAAGGCCGGCCCAGCTAAAGGCCCACCATATTTTTTCAGACACGAGTGGGCTGGCCCGTTAACAACCTACCATGCTTTGGGTCAAATTGAGGGCCATATCAGATCAGGCCTATTCATAGTCTGCTGTGTTTTGGACCAAATTACGGCCCATATCAGATCACGCCCGTTCATAGCCTGCTATGTTCTTTTGGGCACATTCCAAGCCAGGTTTGTATTTCAGCCTATTAAATGCTCGTTTACCAGTTTGGCCCGATAATAGTTTCGGCCTATTAGCGGCCCGTGGTGCATCTGGGACGTTGTCGGCCCGGTTTAACTTTAGGCCATTTAACAGCCCATGCAGAAACTGGGCTATTTCTTGTTCGAAGTAACTTTAGGCCTCTTAACGTCTCGTAGTCTTCGTGGATAAATTTCAGCCAAACTGGCCTATCGGCCTATTAATGGCCCGTGTAACAGTTGGGCCTAATTACAGCCCGCGTTGAATCCGGCCTGTTTACAGCCCATCTGATAATGGCCCGTGACACTTTTGGGCCTATGGCCCACGTGGATACCGACCTGCTTAAAGCCCATAATTTTATTGGGCCAAACAGGCCCGAGATATATTTTGGCTTGTTAACGGCTCGTCCTATTTGGGCCGAACATGGGCCTTAGGCAGTTTCGGCCTGTATTGGCCCATGAATTTTTTTGACTCAACGCTAGCCCAATCTAGGTTTTAGCCTGTTAAAAGCCCATGGTATTTTCTAGCCCAGCTGGCCAGAACTTTACTCAGCGTGTTAAAGGCGAAAAACTACTATACGTTTAGACCTGCTAATGGCCGAAGATGATTATAGGCCCACGTTTTGGCCCATATGAGTAACGGACCGGCCTGAAGACCGACAACACTGAGGTCCACTGAACCTTCTGGCCTAAATTACAACATACCAACCAAGAATAAACCTAGACTATACAATAAAGAAATTACAGCATATTACATCCATTGGGAATCAAAGTTCGCTACCGGTGATAATAAAGTGCAACGTGACCGCGGATTACATATACTGGGCATTAAAGGTCGCCACCGGTGCATATAAATGTGCCGACAAAAGAATACACAAAACTGAGAGCACTTTAGAAGGCATTAGGCCTGGCCAGACGGGCTCCGCAAGCAACCGAACAAGCCGATGAGACCTCAGTTGTGTCAACGATAGATGCTCCATCCCTAGCTTTATAGCACCATAGTGCGCAAGGAAATCCTCTAAGATCTTCATTGCATCATTGACATCAAGTCGGAGCTGAGCTGAAGCAAGCCTTTTCGCCTTTAAGTTGAGACTGAAGAAGTCGAACTGATTGAGGCAGCGACTGCACAGAGGTTGTCTCACAACTACTGGTGAGTAGCTTCAACTCACTGTCTTCATCAAGATAGGACCTTGGGGTCATCTCTCTCTCTCTTCAAGATGGTTTGGCTTACTATCTTCCCTAAAGTTCTGCCTGGCATAAGAGATACGACTCTGAAAGAGAAACAAGGAGACACATAACATGTTTCACAATTATATAAGAAAATAAATGGATCTGTTTTGCATAAGGAGCATGTTTTTACAACTACAATTTACAACTGGTAGTTGTTGCAAACATCCAATCAGATGTAAACAGCAGTGGAGAAAATGATGCCTATCCAAATCTATACTAGAACAAAGTTTGAAGGCTTGAGAAGGATGAACTTACATTACATGTTAACACGGGATGGACAAAGCCCGTCTCCATGTCGATGGAAGGATAATGCAATAAATTCCCCAAAGAAACTTCTTTATAAGTGTTGCCATTATTCTACATTTTGCAAAGAGTAAATATAGATCAAATAATATTGGAAGAAACAGAGGATAATGAAGCTCAGGTGCGGACTGATGATACATAATCAAATAGCAATTAATTAAGTACAGCATTACAAGGCAAAAGGTACTGACAAGAGGAATGCAGACATCAACGTGTGCAGTGGCATTGGCTTTATTCAACATTTTGGTAAGAGTAAATGTAGATGTGATAATTTGGAGAAAGTGGAGGGCAGGGCAGATAAGATGCAGAGTAATGCTAGACAATCAACTATCTCGTGATGCAAGTACAGTAATACCGCCACCACCTTCTGTCATTACTTGTCGCTCAATTGGATGTACAACAATTAATTCGATACAGGGGGAGTACATGACAACAGGTACTTACATGAGCAATCCAAAATTTCATAACCATTGTGTTAATTCTACATTTATCCAATAGTAAATATAAATCTTATATTTTCGAGCAAAGGGAGGATAAAGAAGCGAACATTTACACTGATGCTACATAATCAAATAGCAATGAGTGTAAGTTGCTGACAAAGGGCAAGAGGTACTGACAAGAGCAATGCAGTGTCCAGTATTGTTGTGAGATCCTATGATACTTTGAGCAAGGAGATTCATCTGAAATTAGTTATCATACAAGAGAGAAGGTAAGGCACATGCAAAAATTTAGGAATTCAAATTTTCAATTGATATCATAGACAGTACCTGACGCTGGGCTATCAGCAGTTCTAATAGGGGTTTGGCGAGTGGAGTAGGGGTAAAGTGTGGTACAATTGGGTCTGTCTTTTCTGTGGCTGCTGATCTATCTGATTTAACAGGTATCACTACCTTTTCCAAATACCTAGTTTGTACTCCTTGAGGATCTGCACTCACCCTCTTCCTTTTGGACATCTATTACGAAAGAACAACATTTGACTGGAAAACAATAGTATGACTGGAAAACAACATTTGGACATCTATTTATCTTGCAATGGGAAGAGGTGCTTTGTAGTGGGTTCAATCTTACGGTGCTTGATCCCAATGACAGAAGGGGAACCAATACGTATGTATCGTTGCTACTAAGGATAAAATGATGGGTTCTATCTCTACATAGATAGATCTTCTCTACATCATGTCATCGTTCTTATTACATTACTCCATTTCTCCATGAACTTAATACACTAGATGCATGCTGGATAGCGGTTGTGTGGAGTAATAGTAGTAGATGCAGGCAGGAGTCGGTCTACTAATCTTGGACGTGATGCCTATATAATGATCATTTCCTGGATATTGTCATTAGTATTTGAAGTTCTATCAATTGCCCAACAGTAATTTGTTTACCCATTGTTTGCTATTTTTCTTGAGAGAAGTCACTAGTGAAACCTACGGTCCCCGGGTCTCTTTCGCTTGTTATTTGCCTTTGCGATCTATTTTATTTGCCTTTTGTTTTCAGATCTATTAAACTAAAAATACAAAAATACCTTGCTACAATTTATTTTATTTGGCGTTCGATCTATCAATATTTACAACCTTCTCTCGTCACGTGCCAACTTCTGGCGCCGCTACCCGAAAGGGATTGACAACCCCTTTTACACATCGGGTTGCGAGTATTTGTTATTTGTGTGCAGGTGTTGTTTACGTTGTGTTGCTTGGTTCTCCTACTGGTTCGATAACCTTGGTTTCGTATGTGAGGGAAATACCTACCGCCGCTGTGCTGCATCATCCCTTCCTCTTTGGGGAAATACCGACGTAGCTTCAAGTGACATCAATACTCATATATGATGCTTAAACTAAGCAGATGGTGGTGTAACAAAGTAGAAGTAATGAAAGAGGTCATTTGCAAAATATGTGCAGCCAATACAACTTTGCCAAGTTAGAGCAATCACCTTGAATAAGATAGGCCATCCTCCACCATGCCAAGTTTGTTAGCCAGTGGATTGTTCCGCAATATTCCACTCGTGCGCCCATTCTCATATTCATTTTGATCATGTTCAATACCTGACATGCATGAAAACATAAAAACAAGTGAGATTATCTTTGTAATGCGGAAGTGATTCTAATCCAATATTGCATCCCTGTAAACCCCTTTGTGCTATCTCTGCAATTCTTCTGAGAGATGCCATGCATGCTATAATCTGGTGCGTGCATTAATATAAAGCGGCCTACTACTCAAAATATGAGAGCTCCAGAAGTGATGATACTTCGCAGATGACAGCTTCAACATATAGTAAAGAAGAACAAGTCGGCCTGACCTGACAAATTTAAAATATACTAAGGGAGAACAACTCAACCTGACTAGTCGACCGAAAATGTCTCTGCTACTCATCCCAACAAGGAACATACTTATTAAAGAAGAGAAGAGGATCATGTTAAAGAAGAGGAGAAGAGCAAGTAGATTGAAGATATTACAAGTCTTTCTATACAATGTCTGTTGCCCACCCATGATGAACCAGAGCGCATAGAGAAATACTATTCCTTCCGGTCTCTCCATATGTGGCTCACATGCATTTCGAAACTAAAGTAGGAACATTTAGCTGACCAATTAAACATGTATCAGTTTTACTAATATCAGCATAATATCATATTTGAATTTGTACAACTAAGCTTGTTTAGCTCGATGGGTGGAGCAGTGCTATTACGACACAGACCACGTAGGTTGATTGTGGTCATCATAAAATGGGGAAACCGTAAGCATGATGGTTATAGTGTTGACCGTGGCAGTTGGATGGCAGATCTGAAGCTGCAAACCGCGCAAAGGGTAGTTAGCAACCAATGTTTGCTTTTAAATAACAACTAAGATTTGGTATGGACAAGAAAGTACAGTCAACCAGTGACAAAGAAGTGTAGTTCTGTTGTCTCTCTATATGTCGCGACATGCATTTGGAAACTCAAGTGGGACCTTTAGCTACCAATTAAATGTGTTTGTTAACTAATATCAGTATCATATCGCAATCATATTTGAACAACTAAGCTTTGGAATTATGAGTGTTGTGTTGTTTAGCTTGAAGGGTGGAGTATTGCTAGTATGATAGAAAGCACCTACGCAGATCATAGTAAAGTAGATAAGAGGGTAAAACCCTAAGCATCAAGAGTAAAATCAAGAAAGTGGAACTAGCTGGACCAGTGGGTGGCGCACATGCTTTTCAAAACGAATATAGGAACATTAGGTGACCAATTAAATGTTCTCTGTTTTAGTAATATGAGCATCATATCAGATTCATATTTCAACAACTAAGCTTTGGAATTATGAGTGGCATGTTGTTTCGCTTGATGGGTTATGGTCTTCAGGAGCAGTGCTAGCACGACACGAAGCACCTGCGATGATGGTAGTGAATATAAAGGGGGAAACCATAAGCTTTATGAGTATAGTGACCGTGCCATGGCGGATCTGAAGGTGCAAACCGGACAAAGCTACTTCGCAACCAATGTTTGCTTTCAACTAGCCACTACGATTTGGTACGGACAAGAAAAGTACAGTAAACAATTTACGATCTATTTTCTGGGTGAGATCAATAACTTAAGAAGATATGAAAGAGTACCACCTCTCTTGCGACGCCGTGTAGGCCCCTGCTGATACGTTGAAGGTGTTGCAGGTGTGATGGCTGTTGGTGGTGCGGAGGAATACTTTAGACGGGAGACGGCTGGGTCAAGGGATAAGTCATGTTGCCATGGACGAGGCGGTCGTAGGAGCAGCAACGGCAAGGTGGACAATGGCGCCGATGAAGCGAGAGGACACAATGAAAGGATCCTGGTCCGGCGCCATGGATGAGAGACGTCCATCTCTTACAGTGGATGACAGGGTAGGGGTAGCGGCTCCGGCAAGGTGGACGATGGGGTGGCGGACGGAGGAGGCTGGCCGCAGTGGAGAGGTTGTTGTGGCACCGACGGTGTATGAATGGGGAAATGGAGGAGGAGAGGGGATCTCAAACTTTGGGACGCGCTTGTCTGAAATGTGGGAAAGTTATGAACTTATCCCCCGTTTAAAATTTCAGACATCACGTCGGTTGGGGATAGGACGGTAATCTCGCATCTTCCCAATATTTGCCGGTAGCGATTTCGGGCGAGGAGAGGGTGTTTTGCCGCCCACGGTTGGCGCCCATGGTGTATGAACGGGGCTAATAGGTAGGGCGATTGTGTCACGTCTGAGGGAAGTTACACATCTGCCCCTATTTAAAATATTTGCCTACATCAATTTCGAACGAGGAGAGTTTGTTTTGCCGACCACTGTGTATGAATGGGGAAATGGAGGGAGGGACACATGTCTTTCGGACGAGATTGAATCAAATGTGTTTTGCCGCCCACGTTTGGCGCCCACCGTGTCTGAATGGGCTCAGAGGCGGTCGTGTCACGTCTGATTGAAGTTACTAGTCTACCCCTATCGACAGCAGTGTAAATCCGGTCGATTAGGATGTCAAATGTCAGGGGTAGACAGTAATTTCCATCTCACAAACACTTGCTTCAGACGGCCCACAAATGATAGTGGGTGTTTAGCCGCTTCATTCAAAACTTGGGAGAATTAGCATTCACGTTTGCCCTGGGCCTTGGCAACTAAATTCAAATCCAATTTGTATTCGATTATGAATATCCATAGATAATTCTATGTTTTGTTATTTATTTCTTCAAAACCAAGACAAAGATTTATTCCACCTTTATATATGATTATGGTTTAGAAATGTCGTGATCTTTGAGTTCAGTAGGTTGGATACACTTTGAGTCAAACAGTTATTTCATCCAATACAATATGCTCACACGAAAAACAGTTCACCTTATGTCAATCATACAAGTACTGAGGATTACTTCACCTAAAAAATTTGGATCATTACAACACATGGATAACATAGGGGGTCTTACAAGATAATCCATTCAGAGACATGACACAACATGCAAGTATAATAATCTAATGACAATTTCAACTGGTATCTAAAGAAGAACTGGGATTACCCTAGGCTTCGGATAGCAGAAACAGCAGGACCTCCTCCGTCTTCAAATGCAACATTCTTACTTCCTCCAATTCTTGGGTTGCTTGCATAATGCGTGCAGCTAATTGCATAATTTCCAGCCTCAAGATCAAGATTACCTCATTCATGGTAGCCACACCATCTCTTTCTGCCTCTAGTAGAGCCTCAAGAACTATAATATTCGTGCTCAGACTGCTCTTCGGCGGTGTTGCCTCTGAACTGCTACCATCTGGTAACATGGATGGCGCACTGCTTCCACAAATAGATTTTGGGCTTGTACATTATGTCCTAGTGTGAATGGCATCCTAAAAGGTTTCCGCTCGACATAAGTAAGAGATAGTTATCACATGATCCAGGCAGTAAGCTTACATGGTAAACGACATACGAATTATTGCCGAGCATGGCGAGCTATATTTAAATTGTTCGAAGCAGCATCAGCTGAAAAGAAATTAAAATGGTAAGATGAAACTAGGGATGTAAGTGGAAAATAAATGACATGCGCCAGTCCCATCTAGTTAGTTTTGGCTAGCTCCCTAGTTCATTTTCCTCAAAAACAAAAACTCTTTTGAACTATCATACCACTAGTGGACTTTAATCGGGATTAAACGGGACGTAGTTGACATCCCTAGTTGAAAGGGAGTGTACCACCGCTATATTTAAGTTTCCAAGGCATCTAAGCAGTTGAAATAATATAAGAAAGCACTTAACAATGTGGCCTCATATAAACTACGAAGACAGTCTTGTGATGAAGTTCATAGGAAAAGTTAAGGACTCAAAGAACTAGGCATGCATTTCTTTATGATAGTACAACAGGCACTGCTGACATATTGGACAACCCAGGTGTAGCCTAACAAGTAAGAAACAAGCATTCGAATCAAGCAATATAGCAAAGCAGACAACTCAACTATTTGTAATTCTGTAGGATTACAGGTTGAGGGCACAAGCCAAGAAAGCAACCCATATGCATTACATTTCAAATGTACTAAAACACACTAGCTTACCATATGTTGTTGTGAAGCCTCGCTGCTGTTGCAATGTTCTTTGAAAATATCGTCAGCATCCCGTGGTTGCAAATCTAGTTGTTGTAGTTTATTCTGCACCCTCTATTTAGGTAAAATTAATTTTAATCGCATGCACTGGTTCGAATTGATCATCAATGGTTCATCTAAACTAATGAAAGGCAGGTGTGTGCTTACACGACAATATATGTGCTTCACTCTATTTTTATGCTTGTTCGAGGTACCGGCCCCAAAAGAACAAATATTTTGCTTGATGGGGTTGGTAGATCCATAATTAATAGAAGTATCAAATTAGTCATGCAACTTGGGAAGATCAAGAACGCACAAAAAAGTAATGAACAGAGGCTCAGAGCAATGAGGTAATAGCTAGCATTAGAAAATGTAGGTTAAAACAAACAAAAAGTTGCGAAACCACATGCTAGTTTGCTGATGTGTAATTAATCATAGAGAACATGAAGCAGTCTGATGGAACCAATAGGTGGCATCAGAACAACACCATTATCATAAATGTAGCATGAAAGAATTAAAATAGTAGGCAGTGATATCTAGGAAGTACAGTAATACCTAGGACAAAACTAAAGCATTTAACTATATGTGCACTGGTTGTAATTTAGCACATGTAACATGTTCACTGCCAGAAATATGGCCCTACAGGTGCAAGCAAAATAATGCATCTCATGAAGGTACGGTGCTTATGCTAAGAAAGTGAACGTAGGCGCCGGCCGTTGGATAATAGTACCTGATTCTTGGCGGCGTATGGGTAACATTGTCATACTTGATAGCTAAGGATCGTCGATGGTGCTCGTGTTGTAGTTGAGTTTGGGCCGGGAGTCGCCGTTGCTGAAGCGGCTCAGGTGCTTCGGTTGCGGCGCCTGTCGACATACAAGAAAGCTCATCTGTGGTAAGTGAATAGTACCATGATAAAGAAGAGAACAACTGAAGGAGTACAAATCGAAATAACCTGATGAGGCTGCGGCGTAAGTAACGCAGGGCCGGTAGAGTTGAATATGGCATCCGTGGAGCGGCTCCGGTGCATTGGACAAAGGCGTCGACGAAGCACATCCGGCGCGGTGTACAGTGCTTTCGGTGAGGCGGCTCTGTTGCGACGGACGAGGGCTTGTATGAAGGGCCAGCGGTGGGGCGGACGAGGGAGTCGGTGAAGGGCCTACACTGTGGTGGACGAGGGCGCCGGTTAAGCAGATCCGGTGCGGTGGACCATGATGGCGGTCAAGGATATCTAGAGCGGTGGAGAAGCCATTCGCCGAAGCGGCTCCAGTGAAGTGGTGAGTTGGCAGTTGGGGGTTCCAAGGTGCAGAAGGTAGATCCGGCGGGGTGTGAGGTCCACCGCTATGGCGAGGACTAGATTCGGCTGCTTGGCATGGTTGGGGGGTCGGGGAGGGGAAGGGGAGGGGCTCTGGGGAAGAACGTTGGGGGCAAAGAGGGGAAAACAATGGAGTTACCAAAGCAGCCCTTTTCCATTCATGTGGCAGGGATAAAACAGGAATATCGCAGGGCTAAACTTTCGGGTGCGAGATATTTCGATGTGAGTGGGAAATTTGAAAGCTTTTGGCGCCTAAAATTAAGTGATCTTCTCTTGTACGGCCGACTAAGATATCATGGCCGATAATTTATTTGTTTTGCACGCAAAAAAGTGCAAGTTTCGAAAATCGGTGTCTCCAACTCGAAACTTAGATTGTCCATTCAATTCAAATATGGATCATTGAGCTAGTACAAGCAAATACCATCATACGGTCCAATTCAAATGAAATTCCAAATGTGTTTATCCTAACTATGATGACAAAAGAAAAATGTGGATGTGTATGAATAAAGTGGATGATTATAAAGTTTGAACATGCCCGTATGTGTATATCTCTAGGTTTGATATATGAAATTGAAATCACGAAATCTCGGCTTAAAAAATGTACCTCCATTTAAATGAATTACAAAAGCTAATGATGGAGTCGAATTCCAAAATTCCAATCTTAGGTTTGTAATTCTGGGACTTCAAGGTATACACGCATGTTCAAAAGTATCGTTATCTCATAGTCCAAACTGTGAAACAAATTGATCAACCATGACTGCACACACTATTGACCATATATATCTCAATTACGCTAGTCCCTCAAATATAGACACCTCACTCTTTATCTGAAGCCCCCCCCCACCCCCCACCCCCACCCACACACAAGTCGCTCTCTCCCCCAGACACGAACACATGAGCACATTAACACCCCCTCTCTTCTAAAGTCCGGACCCCAATATAGGTCTCTATCACTTTGTCTCTCGGGCATGCACACATATCTTCCCCCACTCTCTAGGTCTCCTAGCATCTCTCTTTCCCAAGCACACGCACTATATATAGTGTATAATCTTTCCCAAGCACACACATTATATAGAGTGTATCTTTCCCATACACACAAAACGTCGCCCCCAAACGTCTATCTCCCTAGTTATGTGGTTCTCGCACACTCACCTCATACACCACCCCCACTGCAAACAAGCACACTTTGTCTCCTTGTGCACCACTCTCCTCTTTCTATCTCTCCCACATGTGGACCTGTCCCAGCTCCTTCCCTGTGTACATATATGTCATGACTCTTTGCACAGTTCCCTCATGTATCATCGTTCTCAATCTCGCACGTTGTTCTCTACACCATCTATTCTAGATCTCTCATGAAGTCCCTATCGCACACAAGATGACTCGCTTCCCTTGCATCTCTGTACATAGGCCACTTTCGAACAACATCAACATTGTCTCCCTATCTATACGCCACTTTTGCACACAAATGACCCCTCTCTCCCCCTCTCTTCCTCTCTCTCTCTCTCCCTCGCTAGCTCTCTCTCTCTCTCTCGCTCTCGCGCCCCTCTCCCACACACACTCGATGTCTCTTCCAAATAGTCTGCTCCCCGCCCGCACCCATGCTATCCTGCTACTACACATGCCTTTGTCTCTCTTTGACACACACGTCACACCATTCCCCCTTCCCTATACTAGGTTTACATCATTAGTGGTCTCTCTTCTCCACATACACACACTCCCTCTCACACACACCGCGCGCACAAACACACACAGATACGCACAAACACCCATCTATCTGGATTCTTATTTTAAGACACACACACCCTTGCATATTCTCTCCATCTCTAGGTATGTATATCCCCCCTCTCTAGCTCAGATGCACGCCAAAATTCTCCATCTCTCTAACTCACACATATCTCCCCATGTCCGCATGTGTATCTCACACACTCACTCTCTGATTATGTCTATGTGTCTCCATGTTACACAACACAAAGCCCCATGCACATGTCTCTCTCTATCCTCCACACACAAAGACACAAAGAATCTCTTATCATTGCCTCAGTCTTTACACATATCACACACGCAGGCTGTCTCTCTCTCGCACACACGCTCAACAAAGGTTTTCTCGTGAATAACTTACTATCTATTCATCAACAGTCGTGGTAGTACAGCGAACACGAGACGTGAAAAATAATAAATCTACACATGTGTAGACCACCTAGTATGACTACTAGGACTAGAGCAAGCCGAAAGCGTGCCGCCGTCACCCCCTCCTTATCGGCGCCGGGAAAACCTTTGTTTTACACAGTCGAGAAGTCATTGTGTTAAGGCCCCACATGCTGAGCCGTTGAATAGAATGTAGATCCAAGTTTGCGGAAACAAGTATCGATAATACGTTTGTATCTCCATACTTATATTTCTTCTCTTATAAAAAAATTGAATTGGTGATGATGGTATACTCCTGCCATCTTGCAATATAGACCGTCCGATCTATATCTGGCGGATATAAATTAAACTAAAAGATACCTACACCTATCTCCACATTTGCAGACAAGGACTTCCCTCGTTCATCCTTATCTCCAACAACCTCATTGTTGAGCAATTAAAAAATGAAGCCTCTGGAACAAACTGGCATGGTGGTCGCTACCGACATCGTCCATCCCCATGTCTTCGCTCAGTCCAACCACCAATCACCACCACACCCCACTCCTCCTCACCTTATCTCTCCTATTTCTCGAGACATCATTAGTTTTTTCACATGGGATTACTCCCGCATGGGTCAATCACAACAGGTGTTTTATAAAAAATGCATCTTGATGTTCCGTGCAATGCACAGGCATCTTGCTAGTACTCCTACAGAAGACTTAGTTGGTAATGATGGTGTGTCTGCCATCCATCATTTCTGACCATTAGATCTACATCTAACGACTGTGAGGTAAGTTGTTGCCTTTTCTCACCAACATCCCACTTCTCTACCAATTTACAGAAAAATCCATAATTAGTATCCTAAAACAACCCACATCCCTCCCTCACCTCACCAAAACAGCCCAAGGAATATATAATGATTGAAACATAATATATCTCTAGTGATATATGTATATCAAAATTAGAGTGTTTTCTATCAAGTTTGTGAATAAGTATTATTCTAATTATGATCCATTGCAACGCACACGAACATTTCTAGTATTCCCAACCATGCAAAAAATGCTAGTATTTCCATAGTTTCGAGTTTTCCATCAAGATATTAGTCACTCATGGTTGATATGTAGTTTCAATTACGTACACATAGGCACTATGTAACTAGTCATGCTTATTGGCTTCCAAAGCTTAAATTCCACTCCTACTTATAGTATGTAGAGTATTTAACAAAAAACTACCACTTTCAACCAGCCCTAGGAAGAAACTATTGTACAAAAAATAGCAAAAACATATCCAAAATTTCTTAATCCGTGCCAAAAAACTACTACCTAGTGCCGATTTGGCTCGTTTAAACCCGTTTATGACAGGGTTGGCCCACACGTCCGTGCTGACGAGGTAGCTTAAACCAACACATTTTGTTTGATCATTGACACGAGGGACCCACATCTGACCTTCTATCCTGTTCTTCCTCCTCAAATCATTATTTTTTGTGAACATTACTTCAAACAGTAAGATGTGTGTTCATCGGTGGCGTCAGCGATGAGCGAGTTGGCCGCCGCTCCGCCGGACGGGACGGGCACCGCGCAGGCCTCCACACGGGTTGGCTGGCTGGCCCGAGCGTGACTCACGCGCGAGCAAGCCACCGTGCTGGCCTTCGCTCGAGTCAGTTGACTGGCCTTAGCGCGGCGCGCGCGAGCAAGTCGACGTGCCAACCTAGCTAGCAAACCTTGCAGACAAGTAGCTGGATGCATCCAGTAGGGTGTGTGCTATCTTGGCTAGCTAGCGGCCGCGAGCACCGGACGGAGCTGGCATCTGGGCTGCCGCAAGATGGGCTCCGCATCGCCGATGGTTTTGACCTCGCCTTCTACCGGCGGTGGTAGCTGCGTCCCATGGCCGAGGATGACTAGGTGGACGGGCCGGAGGTAGGAGGTCACTCGGGGATTTTTTTAGACTGACATGTAGGTTCCACAAGTCATAACGCCTAACTTGCCGGTCGAATAGAAGACGTTGACTTAAGGGGTGGCATGGGTTGAAGCGTGCCTATAACGACACTTTGTAGAATAGTCGTTTCTTGGTAGGGCTGGTTGGTAAGGGCATGTACAATGGTTGATAAGGTAGTCTTAAGTCTGCCACGTATGCAAGTGGTAGTAGTTTCTTGGCATTATTAGTGGTTTCTTCTAAGGTACAATGTACTAGCGACAAAAGGCGATTCTAGGTTGCGGTGTACTCCAACGAGTACTACTAGTGGTTGCGGGAGTGTATAGCTCGTTTTGTGGGCTCGATCCCAGCAGAATGCATGGCGGCCTTTTCTTTAAATAGTAACTTCGCTGCGAGACAATATTGTACACTGGTAGTTTGACTTTTGAAGTCAAACGGGTGTGTCGCACCACAATCTGGGTGCACTGGATAGCCCAGCCACGTGAACGGGTTTTCCCTCCCATCATCTCGTGGCTCGCATACTAGAGTAGTACTCCTATATATCAATTCACACCATGCAAAGTTTCTCGCCTGCGTGCTCGCCCTAGCCGCACCTCGCTTGCAGCTTCCTCATCATCTAGCATATTTAAACTAGTGCCACCCAATTAAGCCCCGATGAGCCGGAAAAGCCTAGTCTCGTTGTGTCAAATAACTCAAATGTTCTGCCCCCGCAATAACCGTCGCTGATAAATAGGCTGCTAGTGTGTGCGTGAGAGGAGCGGCTGAGTAGGCCATCTACATGCTTGAATAGAGCACAGAGAGTACCACTAAGCAGGTGTACTTTCCCTGCATTGATAGTACAGTGATGGTTCTAGAGAACAGTAGTACCCTCCACTTCCTACTGTAGCTCCTAGGCCCTAATATTCAAGAGTTCAAAACTGGTGCACTTTAGAAGTACAGTACATCACACTATTAGTTGAGAAAGTAGTACTAGTACTGCTACAGTACGAGTACGTAGTAAATAATAGCCTCACCATTGCAGGGCACGAGGCACTACCACTATGCGTGCCCGCATAATTTCCTTAGCGAAGGGACGAGGCCCTGCAGTTACTACATTATTATCTCCTCCTCGCCAGTTCCCCCCCCCCCCCCCCCCCCGAAGAGAAGGCAGTTCGTCGCTGCTCCCATGGATTCTCCAGGCAGTTCTCCTCCTCATCGGGGCTGGAAGACCTTGGAGGACGATCCTCTGGGAGAAATTGCGCGTTGCTCCGACGTCCTCACCGCCACAAGACTCGGTGCTTCCTGCACCAACTTTTTAAAGACGGTGCTTAAACAGGCTTCGAAAAAGGCCATGCTTGTTGGTCTTCCATGCATCCTCAAGGAGAAGGTTCTTCTATGGGACAATCCTTTGAACAGTCCACCGCTCCCTGGCCATGGTTGCACATTGACTCTGCTAGAGTTGTCGACATTGAGAGGTAGTTGGATTTTGTCCGATGAGCAGGCCAGTCATGGAGTTTGATCATGTAGTACTTAGTTATTCCATTTCCATCCTGTAATTTCTCCGATGCCCACTGTCTTATATATAGGTCTGGGTTGGTGCAAACGAAGATTGGCTTGCATACCTCCGGCCGGATACCACCATCATTTTGCACAACATCCACAGCAGTGCGGCCGTTCCCGTAGACCCCTTCTCCACCATTGGGATTGGCCTTCCGGACTGTCTAGGCTTGAATACGTATGATGATGCCTACATGAGATTAAAGAATATAGAAATTGTGGACCCGCCGACAAAGCGACGCGGCTACGACGATTACTATCTCATCGCGGTGTTCGACATAAGGATTTCCATCAATACAAGAGGCGGTAACGGCAGAGGCTGGCGCATGTTGGCTGTGGCAGATTTGTACCCCTACACGTTCGAAGACGTCGTGCGCCATGTAGGCCGCATCTTTGCGGTGACAAGCTAGGGGACTTGTTTCATCTGGTTGCCATCCTACGGTACGGGAGATTACAAATGGAATGCACAAACCATCATTTGCATCCATAACGGTACTCCATTATTTTGCAGGGACCAGTCACCCCCCGATCAAAATGAGATTGTCGATGCTGGACGTGCATTTGCATCCGTGATTCGGTCTAACCTGGAACCTTGTAGCTGACTTTGGCATATTGGGATCAACTATCTTAGCAGTCGTTACCCATGGTACCACTGATGTGCAACATGGTCACACAATCTACCACGATCGGACCGTCACCATCTACCCAGGTATTCCATTTTCTCATTGCTGTGTGTTAGAGTAGTAGAGTAGTACTTTTTAGTTATTTTCTTTTCTTGACTGGGACATGTTTACTGTACTAGTAGTACAATTTAGTATTATATTTTTTAACCCTCTCGCCTTCTCTTTCATTGTTGTACTACTTACTAGTACTAGTAGGAGTACTTTTTACCTTGGAGGACGCGTATAGCTAGGCCCTTGAAGACTTGAACCCACTAGCTCCCACCATTTTTGTTTTTCCATGTCTTACTATCTCATCCATGTAGCCAAGAGTGGCTATATATAATAAGACGGTTATTTTACTTCCTCTATACCAGAGTAGTACTATTTGTTGCACAGTATTACTGACCGCCATATTTGAGCACACCATTATTATGCATAGACCTTGACTATGTACGTCACCATGTGTCCATATCTGAGATGTCGTGTGTACCAGATGAACGGCGCTGAGTTCGACCCCCTGGTGCTACGTGGGTGCTGAGGAACACTCTTGGAGAGTACTCACTTTTAGGCACAGCTACCCCATTGTGAAGTGGGTGCCACATTCCATGCACAACACCGAAGGCCTGCCGTTCATGAAGCATGGTTGTGTCTTCAGTGCGCACCGCCGGATGAACGACATGCTGGGACACGCTACCCTAATTTATGCCGCTTCAACTTGGATGAATCTCCATCGTGTGGAACCGGACTAGAAAGCTGGGACAATGATTCCCGTTGCCCACCGCTATGGATCGTGCCATCCATGAAGAACACCTGGGACTGGAACCTGGAGGAGGACATGTAGCCCATCTATAACGTGTAAGTGGAGTATGGTAAATTGTGAACGGTAGCACTGTGAATATATGTAGACTAGTCATGCACAAATTTATCACATGAAGTGGAGATGAACTTGTGTGGCATACTGGCATTTGTACTTTAGAATTAATTACTAGTGAAGTGTTATGTGTACATGCAACTTGTGTGGTTTTTGCACGGGCTCCAGCACGCTCTTTGAGAAAAAAGGTGGCACAGCTTTGAATATAGGTGACGTGGCGGTATCATACAGTAGAATCGTTCACTATAGTTGTAGTACTCCTACTAGGACGACAACTCCTATAAAACCTTGCGCTTGGCTCTTTGCCTCTTCGGGAGGTTCAACAGTTTGTACTCATGTGAACCTTGCACTTGGATCTTCGCCTCTTCGGAAGGTCCAACAATGATGATACTACAGTACAATATGCTTCTAGCAATCTGACACCGATTGAACTGATGCACGTCCACCGCGAGGGCGAGGGAGAGGGTGTTGTAGTCAAAACCATCTCCTCGTCCTGCGAGCCACCGCGCGCGTGGGCAAGGAAGAGGGCATAGTAAGCAAGCTTCTCCTCGTTCGGCGAGTTGACGGAACAAATCAAAGTAGTACTAGTCCATACTGTGTCCTTTCCGGTTAATATGGCTTAATTTGAAACGAGAAAAATACACTGGCGGTCAACATATGTAACAAATACGCTCTTTACGGTCACTACTCCTCCTTCCATTTATATAGGGCCTAATGCATTTTTCAAAACCGTCTTTGACTATTGACAAGATTAATAGTACATGAGATGTATAATATGAAAATTATATCATTGGAAGCTCCTTTCACATACGAATTTGACTGTATGCTTTGTGTAAGTTGCATGTTATCTATTATTACTCTAACATTTGGTCAAAGTTAGCCTCGAAAAATGCATTAGGCCTTGTATAGATGGAAGGAGGGAGTATATAGTTTTGCGGTGACTATACGATCACTAGCTCATCATAGAGCACCATATTGCACCCTACTGACCAGCCACATAGTCGACGTGGCACTTTGTTGACTGGTTAAATTGACACCTGGTTTCTGGGTCCCACCTGTCAGTTGGCAAAGCAAAGAAATCAGTTAAACAAAACGTCATGCAGGAGTGACAGGAGTCCAACCCTTGCGCGTGAACCACCCTGGTTGTGTATCTGAGTGCATGCACGTGTACTCCCTCGGTCTTCCAACAAAGAGTGTACATCGGCTCAAAAAACAAAGAGTGTACATCTACACTTCCTATGCATTTAGCCTTTAATCTAATCGATATTGATTGACTAATGCACCAACTTGTGCTCTAGCTATAGGCTACATGTCTATCCTTAATTATAGCATGCAACAACCTTCATTTAATCTTCTTCTCTCAATGGTGGCATGCACACATAAGTCTGCTACTTTTGGGCATTAGTTATGCCATGAAGTTCTGGTTCCTCATGGTCAATGTGTAAATCTCTACATGTACAGTCTTTCACAGACGTAGGGAGTAGGTTGAGAACTTGAGCGTGAGCGTGTGTGTTGCGTCGTGTGCTGTGTACGTGTGAGTGTTGCATGTTGCATGCATGCATGAGGCTTTTACTCCCTCCCATTGACATGTTCATATTTTAAGCTTCATTAAAACGCTGCATGCAAGAATTAAGAGATAACTCACCAATGCGTGTTAAAGTTCTAGTCATTTGTTCCTCACGCATGCATTCCAATTAATACATTCGTAAACACAATTTTCTTGAGGAAAACGAGCCCATTATTGAGTACTTTCGGAAAAATTCTTCGGGCACTCATCATTTACTACTACCTTGGTTGATGATTTTTTTATTGACCTGTATATAAACCTCCGTCCTGGTTTAATGGTCTCCTTCATACTTAGTGTAAAATTTTGACCGTAAATTTAACTAACAAAGTGTCAATGCATGTCATGAAAAACTGTACCATTAAAAACTATGTTCAAATACGAATCCAGTGATATGATTTTTGGTGAAATGCATTAACATTTTATTAGTTAAATAGATTGTCAAAGTTTGACACAAAATACTACTAGTACTCCTACATTATTGGCGCTGGGTGCCTTGGCCGATGTTTCATCTTGTTGGACAGGATGAGCGTAGATGCATAGGGATACTGTAGATAGGAAGTCTTAGCGATCCATTATTCCCATCTCGGTCAGAGAGAACTATTCAACTAGTCTTCACGGTGAAGTGACAATACATGCTGCAGCAGATGGGACACTTAATTAATAAGCTGAACCAGCATGTTGGTGTTACTAAATCAGCCTTACCTAGTACTGCCATCATGTTTGCCAGTGGAGCACGCTTCCGCAAATATGTCTACGCACCTCTCTCCTCCATTAACTGACATATGGGCCCTCTTGAGGTAGACCCACATGTCATCGGCTTTAACTATTTACACTCCGAAGGACGGTATATCCTGGTAGTAGTACTAGTAGAATTGAGATTTAATGCACTTTCTTCCCTGTCTTTCCCTCTTCTTCCTCCTCTCTTCCCCATCGTCGGCCGCACACCATTTCGCCCCGCTCACTGCTCACCCGCCCGTGCCATCTTCCTTGGTAGCTCGCGCGTACCATATCCCCTCGCTCACTGCTCGGCCACACACGCCATCTTCTTCGTTCGCCCGCCCGAATCCACTTCCCCGCTCGCTAGCAGGCACCGAAAATCCCAATCACTCAGCACCCTACAACACCCTATGGCAGAACCGACTGACATGCAGAGCCGCGATTGGAATTCCATCCCTGATGTTCTCTTGGAGGAGATATGCAATCGTATGGACCTGCTCAGCACAGTCCATCTGGCCGCATGCTCGGTGTCTTTGTGCTGTCTACTCGTCTGCAACCGGCCGACCCTTTTCAAGACACCATGCTTGCTGATGCCCGATCCTCACAGGTGGCCCAGAAACCGACTTAAGGATCCTATGGAGGTTGTCGTGGTGCCCTTCGACATGCTACCACTACCCGTCCACCTGTTCTTCATGCGCGACCACTACTGGGCGGGCATGTAGGCCAACTGGATCGTCCTCATCCACCAATCCGGTAGTCTGTGGCATCTCGTGGATATCTACACCTAGCGAGAGATCACCCTTCCATTGTTGGATACCGCCACCATCGAGCCTCATGGCCCACCGGACACTCCTGCCTACTACGCGCGAGACGTGTCGAGCTTTTGGCTCGACCTCTGTTTGTTGAAGGTTGTAATCTGCAAAGTGCCCACACCATCAGAAGACTACATGGATTACAAGCTCATTGCCTTGTTCAACATGGGATTAGTCTATCTGGAATCCGGTCGCCATACATGGTTATGGCTCATCGTCTATCCTGTTGAGCCTCCATTTCTGTTTGATGCTATAGTGCATGATGGCATCGTTTGCGCGGTCGACGCACA
Organism: Triticum urartu; assembly: GCF_003073215.2. Classification (NCBI taxonomy): domain Eukaryota; kingdom Viridiplantae; phylum Streptophyta; class Magnoliopsida; order Poales; family Poaceae; genus Triticum; species Triticum urartu. The sequence continues at coordinate 454,229,388 of NC_053024.1, forward strand.
GATTGGCTGCCTATACTGGTGGAATCTATCATCATGTAATTGTTCTATCTCATCTCATCTTTACCTTATGAATAAGACTGCTTGTTGATTGTTACAAATTTAGAATAGATAGTATTTCTATAACCACATCATTGCTATATGTTCCTCTCATTTCCTAGATTTTTATGACCACACATGTTATTGTTAGAGTTGATATGAGAACAATTGGCATCTAATGATTGTTAGAATAGATATTATGAGTATAACCTCATGATTGCTATATGTTACTCTCATTTCCAAGATTTTTATAACAACACATGTTATTTCTTAGAGTTGATATGAGAACGGTAGTAAGTGCTAGGGTAGAATATGAGTAGGCCCTGTCATAGTTGTTTTCCTCTCATTGTTACATGATGTTTGAACCATGACATATTGCTAGAATATGAAAGCCATTGGCTTATTTTTTTAACTTGGGGTATGATTATGACCACGACATTGCAATTCTCTGTCTATGATATGTGCCACTATTATAATAATCTTAATTCCACATATACTCTGAACATGATTGTATATTTTTTTGTCCTTTTGGTCTCCAATTTGATTTGTTGTAGCAGACGCAAATGCGCCGGCCTTCATGATTCCAGGACCTGGAATCATACCAGTCAATGGGTGGTGGTTTATCACTCGTTCAACTAATGGCGGTCATTTGATGCTCATTCGCACGTATCAAATTGACCAAACCATTTCATCAAACCACATGCAGTATAATGCATGGGGCATTCGTAACTGTGATGGCTATGGCTGCTTCGTGTTTGAGAAAGATCCCGGCTCCGTTGGGCCAGGCGTATTCAACTGGAGGCGGGTTTAGAATCTCGGAAACCACTCCATGTTCCTCGGGCTCAATTATCTGATCATCCAACCAATCATCGATCATATCACCGGCGATGATTACCATGCTATGCAACTTCCATTCGCCAGGGGAACTGTGTTTACACATCATACCATGGGTTTCATGAATCACCATATCCAGAGATTCGTCGACACAGCTTGTTGCCAGATAATCTTTAGTGTGTGAAAGGCATCAAGCTTCCATGCGATGGATGGCTTTTGCAAACCCGACATGCGGCGATGTGGTTCATGCCAACAGCAAATATGCACACCTTGATTCGTACTGATATCTAGACTGAGCCATGTATCCTGCTGCTGTAGCATGTCCCTCTTTTGTTAGATATGTACTGTTGTTAGTTTGAAGGATAGATACCGTTCTGGGATCAAGTGCATCCTAACTCACCTGCGTAGGATGTACTGATAACGATGATGGAGATGTTGTGCAGAAGCCATATATACAGCTGCACGTGCACGTCATTGTTTGAACCAGGTGTGCTGCAGTACTCACACGAGTGAACTTCGTGTCGAAAAAAAACTACACGCAGTGTTTTTCTGGTACTGTTTTCGCTCTAATTTTTTAACCGTTTATCAGAACGAGGCGTATAATATACCATTGAAAAGCTATTGATTAGGCGCAACTTTGCTATGTTGAACACTTTTCGAGATTCCTATCAGTTTAAGAGCAGTTTCAAAAATGGTGCGGCGGATGACGAGTGGCAGCGAGCGTATTTTCATGATTTTTTTCTAAACCGCTCATCGGAAAAAGGCAAATGATACTCCGTTGGAAAGATATCGTCGAGGCGCATCTTTTTTATATCTATTATTTTCTCTAATTCGTTACGGTTTAAGAGCAGTTTCGAATTTACTAAATCGCGAAATTCTGTTTTTTTTTGAAATTTTTGCAATTTTCGATACTGTTTTTGCTCTAGTTTTGAATCGTTTGTCGAAACGAGGCGTGTAATATGTCGTTGGAAAGCTATGGACAAGGCGCAACTTTCATATGTAGAAATGGTTTTGAGATTCCTTACAGTTTTAAGTTAATTTTGAAAGTCGTGCGGCGGACGACGAGTGGCAGCGGCAGTTTTTCGTGAAATTTTTACAAACCAGTTGTCGAAATGATTCAAATGATATGTCGTTGGAAAGATATTGACGAGACACAACTCTTTCATGTAGAACACTCTCTCTAATTCCTTACGGTTTAAGAGTAATTTTAAAAATACCGAAAACACGGAGACACTGTTTTTCACGACACCCAAATCGTCGTGTATATTGCATCAGACAGATGAGTGCACTACTTCAGACGGAAAACCACACTGCATCAGACAGAAAGCCGCACTGCAATGTCCGACAGAGTATTGCGTGAGTTTTTCTGTTATTGTTTTTGTGAAATGAGGTGAGTGCAGTGCACATCGAAGAAAAGTGAACCTCGACATAGGTTTAAGTGAACGGCATTTATTTTTTTCATTTATTTTTAATTTTTTTTGCACTTCACATTGAATGAAAGTGAACAACAACAATATCAAAAGTGAACCACACTACTGTTTGTGCTTCCTTAACATTTTTGCACTTCACATAGAGCACAAGCGAACCTCAACACTCTCCAAAGTGAACCGCATTGCATTTTTACACCGCTTAACGAACTAAAAAAATTCCACTGTTTTTCTGTGTGTATTTGATCTGAGCTGCACAGGACGATAGTAGTGTACTGCTTGTGTCTAAAATTTCTATTATATATCGAGCAAACCACAATCGTCATTACAAATAAGCTATACTTTTCACATAGGGTGGGAAGCACAAACAATTGGACCGCTAGTGTTCATCGAGTGCACTTCCTTTTCTACTAACAACCACAATATCTTCCTCCAATAGGATAATTGCGGCCTGCAAAGAACAAAAAGTTTGCCATGGAGGAGGCCGGCGGACTGCATCACCTATCTTTTCTTCAAAAAAAAAAGGGAAAATGAACCTCAAAAGCAAACAAACAGTGGACTACATTTGCACTTTTATTTCTCTTCGGAAGAACACAAAAAGTGCAAATCTCGTCGTTGTTGGGGGAGGATGGCGTGAAGTCGGAGGCCGTTTGGGAACGAGGGTGGTGTGATAGCCTGGCTTATTAGGGATGATAGACTACTCATATCAATAAGGAATTTCTTCTTTTCCGGAAGCCCATTCGGACAGAACTCCAAAGTTAAGCGTGCTCAGCTTGGAGTAGTGTCAGGATGGGTGACCGACCGGGAAGTTGCTCCCGGGTGCGCACGAGTGAGGACAAAGTGCGCAGAAAAGACTAGTATTGATCTGTGGGGCCAGTCTAGATCCCGCCAGGAGTGACGACCACCGGCGGGTATGTCCGGAGCGTTACAAGTTGGTATCAGAGCCGACCCTCGCGGTTACACGGATGGTTGCGGACAGGTGCGTGGTCATGTTGTTCATGACGTTTGTGACCCGTCGTGGCACCCGGCATGTCACATGTACCGGACTGGAAGCACAGACGTTTGTGCCAAGAGGGAACGTTCCTGTGGCCCGACGAGGACGTCGGTTCCTCTGAGTGGGGGTGGATGTGATAGCCTGGCTTATTAGGGATGATAGACTACTCATATCAATAAGGAATTTCTTCTTTTCCGGGAGCCCATTCGGACAGAACTCCAAAGTTAAGCGTGCTCAGCTTTGAGTAGTGTCAGGATGGGTGACCGACCGGGAAGTTGCTCCCGGGTGCGCACGAGTGAGGACAAAGTGCGCAGAAAAGACTAGTATTGATCTATGGGGCCAGTCTAGATCCCGCCAAGAGTGACGACCACCGGCGGGTATGTCCGGGGCGTTACAGGTGGAGAGGCATGGTGTGGTGCTGGCCACCAACCACCTGGTGGATCTGTAGTAGGGAGGAGTTCATCGTGGCGCTCGGCGGGGTCGGTCTGAAATCCTATCCGCCGGAGAGGGGTGGAAGGCCGCGGGATGAGGGGCAACCGCACGGCAAAACGTGAACCCCATAGCTTGTGTCAGCACACTGCAAGTCCGGGGCGGTTGGACTGCAAGGGGAGGAGGGGAAGCTCGCCGGGGGCCAGAAGATGGAGCTCCTCGAACTGCACCGCACTCCTTGGCGCATTGCAGTCCACTCGTCATGAGCTCGTCATCGCGCTTCTTGGCTCCTTGGCGCACTATAAAAGAACGAGAGGGCGAAGAACCAATTAATCCTATCCATCAAATCCTGTGATCTAATGGTCTATATCTCTCCATCATACTAAACGGAGAGGGGTGGAAGGCCGCGGGATGAGGGGCAACCGCACGGCAAAACGTGAACCCCATAGCTCGTGTCAGCACACTGCAAGTCCGGGGCGGTTGGACTACAAGGGGAGGAGGGGAAGCTCGCCGGGGGCCAGAAGATGGAGCTCCTCGAACTGCACCGCACTCCTTGGCGCATTGCAGTCCACTCGTCATGAGCTCGTCATCGCGCTTCTTGGCTCCTTGGCGCACTATAAAAGAACGAGAGGGCGAAGAATCAATTAATCCTATCCATCAAATCCTGTGATCTAATGGTCTATATCTCTCCATCATACTAAATGTGTTTTATGCTTTAATTACCCACCATGCCACTTCTTTAATTAATTACCCACCCTATCACTACGTTAACCCTCTCCTCTTTCACGCACGAACAAAACCCAAACCTCCCGAGTCCGGACCACGCCCGACGCCTCGCCTTGAACCACCTCTTCCCCACAACCACGCTCCAGGCGCACATCCGCCTCCACGCACCGCCCGGGCCGCCGCACCCACGTTCCAGGCGGACGGCCGCCTCCACGCGCCGCCCGGACCGCCGACCGCCACGCCCACGTTCCAAGGCGGACGGCCGCCACCACTCGCCGCCCGGACCGCCGACCGCCACGTCCACGCTCCAGCCAAACGGACACGTCCTCCACGCGCCGCTGGAAATCCACCCTGCAGGTGCCTTCCCCTCAGATTCTGGTTGCAATGACAATTTTTTGTTTAATTGTTCGCATGTTGAATACCACAGGGGAAGGGGGAGAGGGCACCATCGGCATCTCTGTCCTCCTGTGCTTGGTGGCCGCCATGTACGCGGAAGACCATGAGGTCGCCGGGTCCGTCGCTGGCTGACCGAAGGGTACCCGGAGGACGGCCGTCTGTCGCGAGCCTCGCCGTCTACCTTCACCAGCCACCCCCGAACGCCATTTGTCGGGCTGGGAGGGGAAGGAGCGTCGATTCGGAGATGTAGCAGAGCGCTTGGCGGCAGCTGTTCTCGGCCGGCGACGGCGTGTGCCGCGTCGAGAGGCTCGCCTTGGCGCCCACATCGTCCTCCTACTACTTCTCGGCGCCGCTGACCCGGCGAGAGTCGAGGGAGGTGACGTACATCCAGAGCGTCTGCGCGCAGATGAACCGGCTCTGGTGCTCCATCCCCGCCAAGGCGCAGCGCAAAATCTGGAAGAGGTTAGGATGCTCTTCTTAACTTGCTCGGTTAGTACGTTTCTGTATGCCGCGTGAGTTGCTGATGAGTGCGAGGCAGAGAGAGATCTACAAGTACCGATGAGTTCTTCGTGCGAGCGGGCGCAGATCACAGCTTTACTCTATGCTATTTTCGTCATTTTGGTTCCTTCGACATTGTTAACAGTTTTCGTTAGTTATTTCAACAAAATAGCCAGGGATGCTGTCCAGCTGATGCTTGGTATCGACTCGAAGTTCATCATCCACCGTATTGAGGTTATCTACCTGGACTCTGTAGTCACTTTATATTTTCTATAAAAACATGAATTTCATGCTAGGTTATTCCCAGAAAGGCACTGAATAACTGTACATTCCGACCCTTTCCTCGCCCGTGTCATATGCTCGCCGTCAGCAAACATCACAAAACAGAACCTGTTTATTTCATCAAAGTCACACAACCCACTAACTACTATCAAACTGAAGACTTCATTTTCCTTTACCTTGTTGTACATTTGCATTCAGGTCAAATTTCCCATTTCTACCTGCGAGTAAACCATTCTTGTATGCAGAAACAATTGAGCACGTTTTGGACATTCCTTGGTAGAAAAGATACATACTGATGATTGCCATCTCAAGTTTAGTGTTGTCAACTTCAAGTCCCTGGTCCCTGTTGCTCTGAACTGAGACATATTTGACCCACAGTTGGCTGCACACTAATTGTTGGACAGAATGTTGACATGTTGTGCTTACTTTATATCACGAGGTATGATTACTTTATAACATGTTATATGTCACTGTAAATGGTCCCAAAATGACAGGATAACTTCAGTTATGTTTCGTGATTGCCAATGTGCCCATAGCACAGCACCACTCCAAGCTCGAGAAGGATTGCATTTTTTATGTTTTGTGCCATCACATATTGCTCCATCGTCACGTATGTATAACAGTATAAGTGAGGAATCACTAGACCTCTCCTAGCCACATGCTGATCCATTTCATATTCTTCTAAATATAAGAGTCGCCATTTAAATTGCCTTGGATTAAAGCTACGTGCACTGATATTTATTAATTGTTGAAGCTCTATTTTTTTGTTCAATTTTGGCTAGGATCTCTCGATGATGATCAGCAGTATTGCAAGTTCGGCAGAAATAAGTGAGTACGTATAATTATATGACGATAATATTGGGGTACAAGATCATTTCCTATTTTTCATGGAGTTAGAGAACAAGATGGTGCGTTGCATGTTGCACATTCAGGATTGCTACATAATTAGCATGTGATCTTTAGACAAGTGAATGTCTAACTGCCATTGTTAAGTGACAGTGACAAGAACAACATTTACAACCTGTTTTAGTATCTTCCAGGTTAGATATACCATCCCGCAAGGTCAAGATTTACTGAAATGGATTATACTTATAGTTGGGACGCGTTACTTTTAACATTTCAAACAGTTCCTAGGTTCGGGCTATGCAGGTGAGACTGCCGGCGAAAATCGTACTCCGGTTGTGGCCGGAGTCGTCGATGGCGGCGCTTTCAGGCATCGCTCCCTTGTTGGAGGCATCGATGTAGCTGCTCTCACCTTGCCTTTCCCGACGCACTCTGGGGGAAACCCTTGATTTAGTTAGATCGGACGATGGCGGCGCTACTCGGCGTCGCGTTCTCTCTTGGGAGCATCGTCATGGAGGTGGATCTGGTCAGAGGGACTCGTGGCTCGTGAGGATGTGTGTGTTGTTGTTTGCCGAAAGGCGCCGTTGTATGGTTTTCGGGTCCGGTTTCCCTCATAAACTGGACCAACCTCCTTTCTTCTGATCAATGAATTTGGTAGAACTACTACCAACATTCAAAAAAAACATTTCAAACAGTTCCCGTTCTCTAGGTATGGGCGTTTCTCAAGCTGTCGCTCGAGTTTGTCATCATGCTCTGCAATGAGATTTTCTACCTCTTCATGATCATTGTCCTGACAAGCAAAGTCCAAGATGGGTAGATTGTCGTTCATTCACTTGGCTGGTACTTACTTGCTTACTCTTATTACTTGACTGCTGAGCTCACAACCAGAAGTTCAGAACCACTACTTGATGAGAAAATTCTGAGCTAACTAAATATAGTGTGCTTCTCTTTTTATTCTACATTCTTTGGAATACTAATTATAGCATGGGAATGCATGATCTTGATGGCCCTCTATGCTGCTATCAGGTCAGATTAGTTACAACTACACGTATAAACTGTTACTCTTTGCTCTGATTCTCATCTTGCTTTGGATTAAATTCTTGGCGAGTAGTTTCATCAGATAGTTCTTAGTAGTGCATTTTCCCAGTCACAAAATTTTCCTTTATCCCCAAGGATAAGTTAGAGCATAAAAATGAAATCAGAAACTGGGGTGGATATTGTTAGGAAGGGCATATTGTTGTACATCTATGCCAGCCTGCACTATGCACCATTTCATTCACGCGGGAAGGTATTGTAACATCCAGAAATAACAAGCTAGCTGAAAAGACATACATACTATTGACTTAATGGTTGTGACATATTTGGAGTTGCCCCAAAGAGAAATAGAGGGTCAGAGTTATAGTGGAAGCCACCACCCACTGAAACTGGAACGAGTTGACTGGGGGAAACCGCCTTCAATATATAAGAGTTCCTTCTTACACCTAAACTATAAAAAAAGGAGTATGCAAAAGTCACCTTGGATCATACTTCAAGGAATGTATTACTCTTTGCTCCATTCTATTTAAATTACATATTGTAACAATTAACATGTTGATGTGTGTCTGGTTATGTCTTGCCTTGCTACTTGGGTGCCACCAATGTGTGTTTATTGTCTTCCATGCAAATAAAAGAATACAAATACATCAGGCCTCTTAATATTTGTATCTACTACTGATATTTGTTTCTTTTTTGGCTGAGGCTCTCAAAGGTGTAGCCTTCAAGCTTTACAATATGGGTTGGGATTTCAGAGATGATTTGTGCATTATAATTGGAATTTGGGTAATTTCATGGTTTGAGGAACATAACTGCATCTGGAGTGGCTGAGCACATGCAACACTGCAAGCATACACCTTGAAACAGACACCTCGATGGCCTGGCAAGTTCTACTCCTGAAATCAACATCTATGCCTTGAGTAAGTGTCAGCGGTATCCCTAGGTCTGACAACAATCATGCGAGAGCAATCTGTGGTGGTAGATTTCTGCATGATGTATCTTCAATAAGGATGTCACTGTTGTATTAATGTATGTATCCTGCTAATTTTGCAAGACAATTTTTGAAATGTAACTTCAGAATTCAAATGACTTCCTTTCATCACTTTCTGAATAAGGAAATTGGTGCATCTCTGATTGATATTTCATCTTGAACATTACTATATTTAATAGAATTCTGAGTGAATTGTATTTTTGAAAGAACTTGCAACCTGAAGTAGAGAAACTTATTGGGTACATTAGGGTAATAAAGAGAAATTGCCTCTAATGACTTGGTTTTCTCTGGACCTCACATCACATAGGGTGATAGGGTCAAGCTTTCCACTTTTCCAGTGTGAGCTAGATGTTTGTTTCGTAGTCCTTTTCTGTAAGTTTTTATATAGGTCGATGAAATTAGGTTAATAAGGTAGGCGAGGAGAGCAGGAAGGAATGATGTCCTTCTCTCTCTCACACACACACACCACACATACACACACAGTCATGAGCAGCGACATCCAACCAACAAACCCACGTGTGCCGACCAAACCAAGGAGACCCCGGCGCCGCTTCCCCAAAGTTAATTTCCCCATCTGATTGTAATATTAGTCAGACGTGCGTTGTACGTGCACGCTTACTAGTTAGAATAAGGTCTTAAGACGTGTTATTAGAATAGACCCACTATATATATATATATATATATATATATATATATATATATATATATATATATCAATTAGGCTTTAAATGCGTACTTATTGATGAAAGTGTTGTTCAATGGGAATTTGTATTACTCATGAAGCCTACAAAGTCTGTCACATAGCCTTGTAACTTCTTACTCCATTTCTAAATTTGTACTAGTCCTCTATATCTATATTGCACTACTCGTGCTACTACCTCCCTCCTGGTTTATTAGTCGCCTTCGTAATTTGTGTCAAATTTTGATCATAAATTTAACTAACTAAATGTTAATGCATGTCACAAAAAATTATATCGTTTGATTCGTATTTGAACATAGTTTCCAATGGTATAATTTTCGGTGATATGCATTGACATTTTGTTAGTTAAACCTATGGTTAAAATGTGACACCAAATACGACTAGTAAGTAGTACAGTAGTACTACTACTATACGTCGGTCAAATTATTCATCATGTCCTCACAATGAATTGACGTGACAACATGCTACGCATGAGGTGACAAGAGTCCCAACGGCGTGTTAGGGTATTATGGACTTCAGATTTGGAGTACCACTTATCTGTCGAAATCTTTCATCCTTCACTTAAAACAGTCGATTGATCATACATTGAGTACCATATAACTGGAATTAACCGATGCAAGTTCAAGAAGGATTGGCCGGTGTTGCCGGCTGGCGTCAAGTTTTATCCCACGACTCAGGAGCTGGTCGAGCACCTTGAGGCCAAAGTGAGTGCTGACAACGCGAGATCTCACCCTGTCATCGATTTGTTCATACCAACCATCGACAGTGAGCACGGCATATGCTACACCCATCCTGAGAAACTTCCAGGTGAGACATCTATGGGCCATCTCCTTGCATAAACATATTCCTTTGTTTACAGCTCTATTTTTCTTTTTAGACACAGACCTAGTGAAGCAATTACAATTTGACAGTTAATAAAAAGTGAAACAAGTGACTGCAGCATGCCAAAGATGTTATGAAAATGCCAACTACGTACACTAAAACATGTATTCGACAATACTGCATATATAACACTGACTGGCCTAAGCAAGCATTTCTTCCATCGCAACTCCAGGGTGTTCAAAAGGGGCACGTGGACGTGTCGCAAGATATAGTCGGAGTGCGGCATGCACACTATGTGGCACAAGACCGGCAATACCTTGACGGTGATGGTCAACGGCCAGCAGACGGGCAGCAAACAGGTTTTGGTGCTGCACACCAACAAGAACTTCGAACACCAGAGGACCAACTGGGTGATGCACTAGTACCACCTCGGGGACCTGGAGCAAGAGAAGGAGCGGGAGCTGGTCCTCTGCAAGATTTTCTACCAACGAAGACTAGGGCCAGGACTAAAAAGATTATAAGTTAGTTTCGTTTTAGTACTTGTACTACCTGGTCGTCTACAAGTTGGTATTGTTGTTAATGATCTTTCGGTAAGAATTTGGCATTTGCTTCCAACCATCATGTCGAGGGTCGATGTGGATATAGAGCTGAATCATTTGTTTCGAAACGAATTTTCAGGCACCTGATTTTTATTTGATAGGTAGCATAGGCACATGTCGTTCGAATTCCCAGTTCTCCAATTTTTTTACATCTTTGAAGTACGCAGGGGATCCATCCGGTTTCATAGGCTGATAGTTGGACGCAACACATCAGAACTGGGTTGTGGCATGCCAAGCCCAGCTGCAAATTGTTAAAAGAGAGGAGCGATGAATTTGGGCCTCCCAAAACGGTTAAGTGTCACGACCTCGATCGTGAAGCGCCTCCCATGGACTAAAAAAAGTCCTAGTCCGTTATTAGTTGAAATATGTAAAATATTCCATAATAAAAATAAATATGTAAAATACAATTAATTTAGTCCGCTTTCACTGAAAACCATCCGATTTGCATGAAATTCGTCGGTGGAACCACAAGACGGGTGTCCATACAAAGTCTAACCGTACGGAACCAACAGGTCCATGGCTGTATGCAAGCAAGTGCATGCACTTATTATCACGATGGAAAAATAATACTAACGTCTGAGACGCTGAAACCCATGAAGTCTTCAACGTACGCATTAAACGAGAGAATTCTACAAGTACAGACAGATAACTGGGACCCAGCAGGTATATTGTTTTTTCAGGTCGAGCAAGTTTCAACTGGGTTGTAGACTATCCAGGCTTGGTTTTATTTTTAACAGGCCCAGCCCATGACGACAATGGGGCACAAAGATCCAGCAGGTATCTTTGGCCTCTGGCCCGCCAGCATTAGTTATATTTTGTCTTAAAACATCCGTAGGCAGTTTTTTTACTGAATCAAACACACAAACCAGTTCTATTTTCCTCTTGAAACGCCATGTCCTAATTCTGTTTTCTAATCTCTATCTATAGTTTTACTAGTTCATATACACATATTATTATATTGAAAATACATAAAGTTCCCTTTTCATATTTGCATCCTTATTTTTTTCCTCCCAGCGCTGATTTTTTTACCACTGGTTTTCTCTTAAACCAACTCAATTGTCCCACGTCTTATTTGCTTACAAAAACAAAACCATTATTTGGCAAATCAATAAGTTCTTAAAAAATGTTTATCATTTTTGGATTAAAACAGTTTGGACTCCACCGAAATATGCAAAATAAGGTTGAACTTTTTGACCGTGGTCCTGGGAAAAAATGGGCTGTAACAAATTCCTTAAGAATTAGCAAATGGGCTGCAAATTATTAAAAAATAGCAAATGGGCTCTATGTTGTCTGCCACAGATTTGGAGGCTGACTTGTGGACCTACTAAGTTCATGCATACACAAGGTTTCTCAAAAAAAGTAACTTAGTCAACAATTGACTCTACCAGTGTCAGACCGTTAGATGTCAATCTAACAAGAATCGTGCTTCTTCAGTCTCTGATCTTCCTGCTCCAGCCACCCAAACCAGCGCCGGTGAAACTGCCTGCTCCCGCCTCCCATGGTCGGCCGTGTTGCCGGGCAGGCCTCACGTCCCCATAATACTCGCATCCCTGGCCTAGCTATCCCTCTACTCACCCACACCTCTTGTTATTCTCCGGCGACTGCAGCCTCACACTGCGGCCGAACAAGTAAATCCTCGTACCCACTCCGCGTGGGAAACAATGTCCGAGTCTTCCTCGACTCCAGGTTGTTCCCTTACTTGGCCTCGTCGTCGTCCACTGCCTTGGTGCTCTCGGCACGGCGTGGTCAACGAACGACATCCATCGGAAGAGGACTGTACGTGGAGAGGCTGACAGTTGGGTCCACGGCCGCACGCAAGGAAGTGGCTCCTTTTTGCGTATAGGAAGTGCCTCCTTATTACGCGCAAAATAATGATTCCTCCTCTTGACAGATGGGACCCACTGGAAGGGCCTCTATATTTTTCACAAAAACATTCCCCCACTGACAGCTCGGATCCACCAGCTATTACGCACAAAAATAATGAACAGCCCCGTTGCTAGGTCGGTCCAACGATATTTGGAGGCTGACTTGTGGGCCTACTAAGTTGACGCGAACGCAGGGCTTTGTCAACTTAATCAATATAAATGATTCTAGCTACGGTGACCATACGATATCCATCCAATGGTCGTCGTGCTTCTTCAACCCCTGGTCTTCTTGCTCCAGCGGCCCAAACCAGCGCCGATCGTGTCGCCTGCTCCTGCCTCCCGTGGCCGGCTGTGCTGCCGCAGAGGCCTGACCTCCCCACCCTACTCCAACCTCTGGTCAGGCCTTCCCTCTACTTACCCACACCCCATGTTATTCTGCGGCGACGACAGCCTCACACCGCAGCCGAACCAGTCAACCATCGTACTCCTCCCCGCATGGGCATACACTGCCGCGTCTTCCCCGGCTCCGTGTCGTCCCCTTCCTAGGCTTCGCCGTCGTCCACCGCTTTGGTGCTTTCAGCGCGGCGTGGTCAATGTGGTCAAGGAATGACTTCCATCAGAAGAGTACTATACGTGAAGAGGCTGATAGCTGGGTCCACGGCCGCAGGAAGGAAGTGCAACCTTATTACACGTAAAATAATGATTCCTCCACCTAACAGCAGGGACCCACCGAATGGGCCATCGCATTTCATGAAAAAACATTTCCCCTCTGACTGTTAGGACCCACCGACTACATCTTCGCACACAAGGAAGTGCCTCCTTATCCTCCCTGACAGTCGGGACCCACCTGGTCGAAGCGTACGTAGCATTGTTATTCTGGTCGCGAACGTGTACGTACATACTGGTCGATCGGTCTGTCTGCAGGCTACGGCGATGAACCGTGGCCGAGTAAGGAATGGCACGTGTCGTAGTAGACGCGCAAACGTAGCATGTACACGTACGTATAGCCAGGGTGCAAGAAAGTAAATACGGCCACGTACGTACATACGGGTGGGGTCTCGAACGCCTACTCGCACATACGTACGGCCAGGGCTCGTGTACATGGAAAGGGCAGCGATGGCGTCCTGTTCATCGGTAGCCAACCGGCTGGGTCGGAACGAAGAAACTGTGTCATCGGGAGGCAACGGAATGCGTCATGTTCATCGGGAGCCAACCGGCTTGGACAGAACAGCCGAAACGAGGCCTGGCGTACAGCAGAACGGAGGAAATAGCCTTGTGTTCGACCACCTACGGTCGAAATGGGATCCCGTTCACCGGGAGGGGTGTGGCGTACCGCAAAATAGAGGAAACGGACTTCTCTTGGACCTCCTACGGTCGAAACGGGGTCCTGTTGATCGGGAGGGGTGTGGCGGACCGCAAAACAGAGGAAACAGACTTTTCTTCGGCCTCCTATGGTCGAAATGGGGCTCCTATTCATCGGGAGGGGTGTGGCGTACCACAAAGTGGGACACCACGGGCTACTATTCATCCACCGTCTAGTGCCTCCATGGGCTACTATTCATCCACCGTCGACCTCCTCCAGCCTCCACCTGCGACTGTTCATCCACGGCATCTCCCTCCTGCCTCCACCAGCTACTATTCATCCACGGGCTCATGTTCATCCAACCTCCACCGCTCCTCCACCGGCTACTGTTCAACCAATCCTCTCCACAGGGTCCTATTCAACCACCCCTCCACGGGCTACTGTTCATCCAGCCTCCACCAGCTACTGTTCAACTAGCCCTCCACGGGGTCATGTTCATCCAGCCCTCCACAGGGTCCTGTTCATCCACCCCCCCAACCGGCTCGATCGATCAGGGTCCTGTTCATCCAGCAGCAATGGCCTCTACTACTACTGGGTCCTGTTCATCCAACCCCCACCAGGAACTGTTCATCCAACCCCCAACAATACTCACTATTCATCAAGAGGCAGCAGGTTCGATCGGCTACAGTTAGCAGCAGTAGCGAAGGAATCGCTCGATCGGGTTCAGTTAACAACCAGATCGATCGATCGCTCGGGTTCAGTAACGCGTAGCCTACAGTGCAATCACTCCGGTCCAGTAGGCGAATGCCTCGCTCAGGTTCAGTTAGAGCCCAACGCCTCGCACCCACGCGCGTATGTGTACGAGAGAAACACGCATCGCTCAGCCCCGACCACCCATCGTAACCGGGAACTCCACTATATTTTCCTCGCCCTCGCTTCTACCATGGTTTTTTCCGTCATGGACGGCCCAAAGAATGTCATGCAGCTGCGTCTCCGGCCCGCCCAGGACGAAAAGCCCATTTTCTGTCATGATTTTTTGTCATAGAAGTAGGAGCCCACCACATCAATGATGATACCAGGTTTTGTCACAATTATCATCATAGAAGTGTCATAAGCATGAGAGGGAAAAAATTGTTCGGCCCAAAATGTCACATATGTGTCTTTTTTTGTAGTGCATACCAATGGACAAAGGGAATTACTTGTGTCGTCATAATGGTTCGACCGATAAAGATCTTCGTAGAATATGTAGGAGCCAATATGGGCAGCCAGGTTCCGCTATTGGTTATTGACCGGAGAGGTGTCTCGGTCATTTCTACATAGTTCTCGAACCCGTAGGGTCCGCACGTTTAACGTTCGTTGACGATATAGTGTTATATAAGTTATATGTTTTGGTGATCAAATGTTGTTCGGAGTCCTGGATGAGATCACAAACATGACGAGGAGTCTCGAAATGGTCGAGAGGTAAGTATTGATATATAGAATGATGGTATTTGTACACCGGAAATATTTCGGGACTTACCGAGAAGGAATCGGGTCACCGGAAGGGGTTCCGGGCACCCCCACCCCCCATCCCTGGCAAGCTATGGTCCTTATGGGCCAAAGGAGGGGACAAACCAGACCACAAGGGGGCTAGTGCGCCCCCTCCCTTGTTTGGCCAGCCCTAGGGAAGGAAAAGGGGGAGGGCTAGCCCCTCCTGCCTTTCCCTCTCATGGGAGAAAGGAAAAGGGGGGGCGCCACCCTCCCTTGCCTTTCCTCGCACTCCAAATAAGGAAAGGGGGTGCGGCTTGGGAGGGACCCCAAGTAGGATTCCTCCTACTTTGGCGCCTCCTTTGGCTGCTCCTTCCTCCCACCTATATATATGTGGGAGGGGGCGCCTAGCACACAACAGACAATTGTCTAGCCATGTGCGGCGCCCCCTCCACCGTTTACACCCCCGATCATACTTTCATAGTGCTTAGGCAAAGCCCTGCAGAGATCACTTCACCATCACCGTCACCACACCATCGTGCTGCCGGAACTCGTCTACTACCTCGCCGTCTTGCTGCATCAAGAAGGCGGAGGACGTCACCGAGCTGAACATGTGCAGAACGCGGAGGTGCCGTATGTTCGATACTTGATCGGTTGGAGCGCAAGAAGTTCAAATACATCAACCACGTTGTTAAACGCTTCCGCTTATGGTCAACGAGGGTATGTAGACACACTCTCCCTTCTCGTTTCTATGCATCTCCATGGATAGATCATTGTGTGTGCGTAGACATTTTTTTTGTTTTCTATGCAATGATTCCCAACACTTTGCTATGTGGCTCGTACATTATTAAACATGTATGTATGTATGTGACCCACATTTCATAATTATTAAACATGTACTTATGTATGAGTATAAATTAGACCATGTATGCATGTGATCCACATTTCATATTAATCAGGTAGCCCATCGGGTAACCCATGGGCGTAGACCTATGCCCATACCCTACCCACAACTAATCAGGTTACCCATGGGTCGCTCCAATGGGCTTACATGAAGACCCATACCCTACCCATTCGGGTCGGGTGCCCATGGGCGTGCGTACCCATGGGTCGAATTGCCAGGTTGAGAAGGCACTAGCGGTGGCCTCGACAAAACAGTACGAACTGTAATTTAAAGAAGTCAACCGTGTGGCGGTGTCGACGGTGGCCTTGAAGACAAGGTGCTCCTCCAAGATCTGGCGGTCGTCATGCATGACAGCCATTGCAACCTCATCCGTGCGTGCGGCCGCGATTTGCTTCTCCGCTGCCAAATGCTACTGAGCTCCATGCTATATTGCGTGCAAAATGGCTGTGGGTGGTGCTTAATTGGAGGAGGGGGCAGTGATTTGGGCGAAAGGTGTCACGTCGTTGGTCGGAGCATGTGCGATGGGGAAGGAGGAGAATGGTGTGGGTGAGGTGTGGATTACCTGACCATATCGACGAGGTTGCGCAGCAAGAAGAAGGGTCGCCGGCGAGGAGGCGGCACAACAAGAAGAAGGGTCGCCGGCGAGGAGGCGACACAACAAGAAGAAGGGTCACCAGCGAGGAGGCGGCACAGCAAGAAGAAGGGTCACCGACGAGGAGGCGGCGCTGCCAGTAAGCAGCAGTGAAGGTTTGAACTTGGAAAGCAAGGAGGAATAGTGGAAATGTGGCTTTTGGTGGGGGCAGGGAGATAGATATTTTCGCGGTGGTAGAATTTTATTCGCTCGGTGCCGCAAGAAACTGGCGCGCAAGTGTGGTTCAAGCGCGGGCGGTGGACTGTAGGAGACGAAGCTTCCTGAGTAAGCTAGACAAGACGGTGCGCCAAGATATTTTATATCGCATCCCACGCAATTCTTGCTAGTAAACTGTTTGTTGTATACCTGTTTTTTTTCACTCTGTTTTGAAAGACACAAAATGGTGTTACGGAGGGAAAGGATGGTGTTTGAATTGCTAGAACAATTATCTGCAATGCACATGCAACTATATGAGTGTTGTGTTAAAATTTGTAATTATTCCGGCTTTGTTTGGCCTTTTTTATATTGAGTTTCTAGGCATTTAATGTGCATAATTCAAATTTGAACTGCAAGCACATGCTCCAGTGCACCAAAGTTTTTTGAAAAATCACATGTGTGTATTTGGGTGAATTTATAGGTCCCTTGCAAGAAATGGGAATGAAATTCAAACATCCGGGCATCATGGCTTGGGCAGAAACATTGAGAAACTTGGTTTTTAAATTCATGTAAATCCAAAACTTGACTGAAAATCATGAAACTTGGCATGGTGTCATGTCATGGCACCAACATGCTCTGGTAAAAAATTTGGCCGAGTTGGGACAAGTTTTGGTATAAGCTTCTTGCAAACCGGAGCTTCTTTCTGAAGGAAATATGCCCTAGAGGCAATAATAAAGTTATTATTTATTTCCTTATATCATGATAAATGTTTATTATTCATGCTAGAATTGTATTAACCGGAAACATAATACATGTGTGAATACATAGACATACAGAGTGTCACTAGTATGCCTCTACTTGACTAGCTCGTTGATCGAAGATGGTTATGTTTCCTAACCATAGACATGAGCTGTCATTTGATTAACGGGATCACATCATTAGGAAAATGATGTGATTGACTTGACCCATTCCGTTAGCTTAGCACTTGATCGTTTAGTTTATTGTTATTGCTTTCTTCATAACTTATACATGTTCCTATGACTATGAGATTATGCAACTCCCATTTACCGGAGGAACACTTTGTGTGCTACCAAACGTCACAACGTAACTGGGTGATTATAAAGGTGCTCTACAGGTGTCTCCGAAGGTACTTGTTGGGTTGGCGATTTCGAGATTAGGATTTGTCACTCCGATTGTCGGAGAGGTATCTCTGGGCCCTCTCGGTAATGCACATCACTTAAGCCTTGCAAGCATTGCAACTAATAAGTTAGTTGCAGGATGATGTATTACGGAACGAGTAAAGAGACTTGTCGGTAACGATATTGAACTAGGTATTAAGATACCGACGATCGACTCTCGGGCAAGTAACATACCGATGACAAAGGGAACAACGTATGTTGTTATGCGGTCTGACCGATAAAGATCTTTGTAGAATATGTAGGAGCCAATATGAGCATCCAGGTTCCGCTATTGGTTATTGACTGGAGACGTGTCTCGGTCATGTCTACATAGTTCTCGAACCCGTAGGGTCCGCACGCTTAAAGTTCGGTGACGATCGTAATTAGGGTTTTTGTGTTTTGATGAACCGAAGGTTGTTTAGAGTCCCGGATGTGATCACGGACATGACGAGGAGTCTTGAAATGGTCGAGACATAAATATTGATATATTGGAAGCCTATATTTGGATATCGGAAATGTTTCGGGTGAAATCGGGATTTTACCGGAGTACCGAGGGGTTACCAGAACCCCCCCGGGGGTTAATGGGCCTACATGGGCCCTAAGGGAGAAGAGGAGGGCCGGCCAGGGCAGGCCGCGCGCCCCCTCCCCCCTAGTCCGAATAGGACAAGGAAGGGGGGCGGCGCCCCCTTTCCTCTTTCCCCCTTCCCCTTTCCTTCTCCAACAAGGCAAGAGGGGGGAGTCCTACTCCCGGTGGGAGTAGGACTCCTCCAGGCGCACCCTAGGGCCGGCCGCACCTCCCCCTCTCCCTCCTTTATATACGGGGGTAAGGGGGCACCCCATGACACACAAGTTGATCTTCGTGATCGTTCCTTAGCCGTGTGCGGTGCCCCCTTCCACCATATTCCACCTCGGTCATATCATAGCGGTGCTTAGGCGAAGCCCTGCATCGGTAGAACATCATCACCGTCATCACGCCATCATGCTGACGAAACTCTTCCTCAACACTCGGCTGGATCGGAGCTCGAGGGACGTCACCGAGTTGAACGTGTGCAGAACTCGGAGGTGTAGTACGTTCGGTACTTGGATCGGTCGGATCGGGAAGACGTACGACTACTTCCTCTACGTTGTGTCAACTCTTCTGTTGCCGATCTACGAGGGTATGTAGACAACACTCTCCCCTCTCGTTGCTATGCATCACCATGATCTTGCGTGTGCGTAGGAATTCTTTTGAAATTATTACGTTCCCCAAAGTGGCATCCGAGCCTAGGTTTTATGCATTCATGTTATATGCACGAGTAGAACACAAGTGAGTTGTGGGCGACATAATTCATACTGCTTACCAGCATGTCATACTTTGGTTCGGCGGTATTGTTGGATGAAGCGGCCCGGACCGACATTACGTGTACGCTTACGCGAGACTGGTTCTACCGACGTGCTTTGCACATGGGTGGCTGGCGGGTGTCAGTTTCTCCAACTTTAGTTGAACCGAGTGTGGCTACGCCCAGTCCTTGCGAAGGTTAAAACAGCACCAACTTGACAAACTATCGTTGTGGTTTTGATGCGTAGGTAAGAACGGTTCTTGCTAAGCCCGTAGCAGCCATGTAAAACTTGCAAAACAAAGTAGAGGACGTCTAACTTGTTTTTGCAGGGCATGTTGTGATGTGATATGGTCAAGACATGATGCTAAATTTTATTGTATGAGATGATCATGTTTTGTAACCGAGTTATCGGCAACTGGCAGGAGCCATATGGTTGTCGCTTTATTGTATGCAATGCAATTGCACTATAATGCTTTACTTTATCACTAAGCGGTAGCGATAGTCCTGGAAGCATAAGATTGGCGAGAAAACAACGATGCTACGATGGTGATCAAGGTGTCACACCGGTGACGATAGTGATCATGACGGTGCTTCGAAGATGGAGATCACAAGCACAAGATGATGATGGCTATATCATATCACTTATATTGATTGCATGTGATGTTTATCTTTTATGCATCTTATCTTGCTTTGATTGACGGTAGCATTATAAGATGATCTCTCACTAAATTTCAAGATAAAAGTGTTCTCTCTGAGTATGCACCGTTGCCAAAGTTCATCGTACCCAGACACAACATGATGATCGGGTGTGATAAGCTCTACGTCCATCTACAACGGGTGCAATCCAGTTTTGCACACGCAGAATACTCAGGTTAAACTTGACGAGCCTAGCATATGCAGATATGGCCTCGGAACACTGAGACCGAAAGGTCGAGCGTGAATCATATAGTAGATATGATGAACATATTGATGTTCACCATTGAAATCTACTCCATTTCACGTGATGATCGGTTATGATTTAGTTGATTTGGATCACGTGATCACTTAGAAGATTAGAGGGATGTATTTCTAAGTGGGAGTTCTTAAGTAATATGATTAATTGAACTTAAATTTATCATGAACTTAGTACCTGATAGTATCTTGCTTGTCTATGTTTGATTGTAGATAGATGGCCCGTGCTATTGTTCCGTTGAATTTTAATGTGTTCCTTGAGAAAGAAAAGTTGAAAGATGATGGTAGCAATTACACGGACTGGGTCCGTAACTTGAGGATTATCCTCATTGCTGCACAGAAGAATTACGTCCTGGAAGCACCGCTAGGTGCCAGGCCTACTGCTGGAGCAACACCAGATGTTATGAACGTCTGGCAGAGCAAAGCTGATGACTACTCGATAGTTCAGTGTGCCATGCTTTATGGCTTAGAATCGGGACTTCAACGACGTTTTGAACGTCATGGAGCATATGAGATGTTCCAGGAGTTGAAGTTAATATTTCAAGCAAATGCCCGGATTGAGAGATATGAAGTCTCCAATAAATTCTATAGCTGCAAGATGGAGGAGAATAGTTCTGTCAGTGAACATATACTCAAAATGTCTGGGTATCATAATCACTTGACTCAACTGGGAGTTAATCTTCCTGTTGATAGTGTCATTGACAGAGTTCTTCAATCACTGCCACCAAGCTACAAGAGCTTCGTGATGAACTATAACATGCAAGGGATGGATAAGACAATTCCCGAGCTCTTCGCAATGCTAAAGGCTGCGGAGGTAGAAATCAAGAAGGAGCATCAAGTGTTGATGGTCAACAAGACCGCCAGTTTCAAGAAAAAGGGCAAAGGGAAGAAGAAGGGGAACTTCAAGAAGAACAGTAAGCAAGTTGCTGCTCAGGAGAAGAAACCCAAATCTGGACCTAAGCCTGAAACTGAGTGCTTCTACTGCAAGCAGACTGGACACTGGAAGCGGAACTGCCCCAAGTATTTGGCGGATAAGAAGGATGGCAAGGTGAACAAAGGTATATGTGATATACATGTTATTGATGTATACCTTACTAGAGCTCGCAGCAGCACTTGGGTATTTGATACTGGTTCTGTTGCTAACATTTGCAACTCGAAACAGGGACTACGGATTAAGCGAACATTGGCAAAGGACGAGGTGACGATGCGCGTGGGAAATGGTTCCAAAGTCGATGTGATCGCGGTCGGCACGCTACCTCTACATCTACCTTCTGGATTAGTTTTAGACCTAAATAATTGTTATTTGGTGCCAGCGTTGAGCATGGACATTATATTTGAATCTTGTTTGATGCGAGACGGTTATTCATTTAAATCAGAGAATAATGGTTGTTCTATTTATATGAGTAATATCTTTTATGGTCATGCACCCTTGAAGAGTGGTCTATTTTTGATGAATCTCGATAGTAGTGATACACATACTCATAATGTTGAAGCCAAAAGATGTAGAGTTGATAATGATAGTGCAACTTATTTGTGGCACTGTCGTTTAGGTCATATCGGTGTAAAGCGCATGAAGAAACTCCATACTGATGGACTTTTGGAATCACTTGATTATGAATCACTTGGTACTGGCGAACCGTGCCTCATGGGCAAGATGACTAAAACGCCGTTCTCCGGTACTATGGAGAGAGCAACGGATTTGTTGGAAATCATACATACAGATGTATGTGGCCCGATGAATATTGAGGCTCGTGGCGGATATCGTTATTTTCTCACCTTCATAGATGATTTAAGCAGATATGGGTATATCTACTTAATGAAACATAAGTCTGAAACATTTGAAAAGTTCAAAGAATTTCAGAGTGAGGTTGAAAATCATCGTAACAAGAAAATAAAGTTTCTACGATCTGATCGTGGAGGAGAATATTTGAGTTACGAGTTTGGTCTACATTTGAAACAATGCGGAATAGTTTCGCAACTCACGCCACCCGGAACACCACATCATAATGGTGTGTCCGAACGTCGTAATCATACTTTACTAGATATGGTGCGATCTATGATGTCTCTTACAGATTTACCGCTATCGTTTTGGGGTTATGCTTTAGAGACGGCTGCATTCACGTTAAATAGGGCACCATCGAAATCCGTTGAGACGACGCCTTATGAACTGTGGTTTGGCAAGAAACCAAAGTTGTCGTTTCTGAAAGTTTGGGGCTGCGATGCTTATGTGAAAAAGCTTCAACTTGATAAGCTCGAACCCAAATCGGAGAAATGTGTCTTCATAGGATACCCAAAGGAAACTGTTGGGTATACCTGCTATCACAGATCCAAAGGCAAGACTTTCGTTGCTAAGAATGGATCCTTTCTAGAGAAGGAGTTTCTCTCGAAAGAAGTGAGTGGGAGGAAAGTAGAACTTGATGAGGTAACTGTACCTGCTCCCTTATTGGAAAGTAGTACATCACAGAAACCAGTTTCTGTGACACATACACCAATTAGTGAAGAAGCTAATGATAATGATCATGAAACTTCAGATCAAGTTACTACCGAACCTCGTAGATCAACCAGAGTAAGATCCGCACTAGAGTGGTACAATAATCCTGTTCTGGAAGTCATGCTACTAGATCATGATGAACCTACGAACTATGAAGAAGCGATGGTGAGCCCAGATTCCACAAAATGGCTAGAAGCCATGAAATCTGAGATGGGATCCATGTATGAGAACAAAGTATGGACTTTGGTTGACTTGCCCGTTGATCCGCAAGCAATTGAGAATAAATGGATCTTCAAGAAGAAGACTGACGCTGACGATAATGTTACTGTCTACAAAGCTCGACTTGTTGCGAAAGGTTTTTGACAAGTTCAAGGGATTGACTACGATGAGACCTTCTCACCCGTAGCGATGCTGAAAGGGCATTTCCCTACTTTATGTTTTGGATGATTATGACAACCCTTTATGGTCTAATCGTGTGCTATATGTTTCAGGTTCTCGATGCTTAGGCTTACATCGGATTGCTATTGCCTCTCGAAGGAAAAGATCGAAGACGTGTCCTCCACGCTTTTATTTTCTTTGGTCATAGAGTACCCGTACTATCAAGAGGGAATCCTCATTAGGAAGCTCTGGGGGAATCATTTCACGTACACTTTTCTCACCCTCTCTTTGCCTTCCTCAGGTGTGTGTGGGAGAGAGAGTTTTCCTTGCCTCTTCCCCTCTTTTCTGCTCACTGTTTCTGCCCAGCGGTTGTACCGCTCTCTGGAGCGGTTGTACCGCTAGGTCTTATCGCTCACCAGCTTTGCTCGAGCGGTTGTACCGCTGCCTCCAGGCGGTGGTACCGCCACCATGCTCTGCAACAGTTGGGGCGGTGGTTCCGTCCATGCACCGCTCAAGTACCGCTCTCGCTTCTGGTTTGATGTGGTTCTTGGGCGGTAGTGGCCCGGTTGGTCCGGTCGTTCCACGATGACCGGTACCACCGGTGGTCCGAGCGGTTCTTCCGCTTGGTACTTAGCCGCCCAAGAGCTCAAGGCCATGCGGTTGTTCCGGCCAGGCATCGCCCAAGTACCGGTCAAGCTCCTGTTTTGATGCGGTGGTTGTGCGGTAGCCAGGCGGTTAGTCCGGTTATTTTTCTTAGCCGGTACTACCGCCCGCCTGTCCGGTTGTACCGCTTGGTAGGGTTCTGCAGTTACACCGTGAGTCCCGGTTGTACCGGGACGAGGACCGGTTGTACCGCTGCAGTGCAAAAAACGCAGTGGTTGGAAATGTGGGGTGACTATTTAAGGGGGCTTCTCCCACCTACCACTCCACCTTTGACCTCTCTCACTCCACCATTAATGCCCTTCAAGCTCTCTTGCCCGATCTCTCTCTCTAGCCACTCAAACTTGTTGATTTGCTAGGGATTGAAGGACGAGACCTAGATCTACACTTCCACCAAAGGATATTTGCTTCCCCCATACTTTCTTGTGTGGATTTTGTTACTCTTGGGTGTTTGAGCACCCTAGACGGTTGAGGTCACCTCGGAGCCACATTCCATTGTGGTGAAGCTTCGTGGTTTTTGTTGGGAGCCTCCAATTAAGTTGTGGAGAGAGCCCCAACCTTGTTTGTAAAGATTCGGTTGCCGCCTTCAAGGGCACCAATAGTGGAATCACGGCATCTCGCATTGTGTGAGGGCGTGAGGAGAATACGGTGGCCCTGGTGGCTTCTTGGGGAGCATTGTGCCTCCACACCGCTCCAATGGAGACGTACTTCCTCTCAAAGGGAAGGAACTT